>NC_140998.1:4059897-4232397 GCF_052327205.1 Somniosus microcephalus | reverse complement strand
TTATTTATGCCAGGCCAATAAACAGTGTCTCTTGCTCTCCTTTTGCATTTTTCAATTTTGAGGTGTCCCTCATGAATCCTTTTGAGCATGTCTTGACGTAAAGCCTGTGGAATGACTATTCTGTTCTGTTTTAGTAATAGTCCACTTGCGACACTCAATTCTGACCTTATGTGAAAATATTTTGGACAGGAACCTTTTGGCCAACCATGATGAATGTTCTCTATTACTGTTTGTAATACTGTATCTTTTACTGTTTCTTCTGCTATTTGCTTTGATTTTGTGTCTGACACGGGCAGCGGAGCAGTGACCATACTCACATGAACATCCACGTCTTCTTCAGTAGAGCTCACATGACTCATTGTGGGTGCTCGGGATAGTGCATCTGCTAACACTATGTATTTGCCTGGTGTGTAGATCAGTTCAAAGTCATATCTTTGCAGCTTCATCATGAGTCATTGAATCCTTGGAGACATCTCATTCAGGTTTTTTTTATGATGGCAACCAGAGGGCTGTGTTCTGTCTCAACTGTGAAGGTGGGAAGTCCACATATGTAGCCATGAAACTTTTCTAGTCCAACTACCAAGCCTAGACATTCCATTTCAATCTGGGTGTATCGACACTCAGTATCAGTCATAGACCTGGAGGCATAGGCAACAGGCTTCCAATCTTCACCATCTGCTTGTAGCAAGACTGGATCTAGGCCATCTTTTGATGCATCCGTTGACACTTTGATTCTTTTTGTTGGGTCAAAGAAGGTGAGTACAGGTGTGGTTGCCAGCACTGTTTTGAGGTTTATCCACTCTTGTTCATGTCTTTCTGTCCATGCGAACTCATTTGTTTTATGTAGCAGGTCTCGCAGACAGGCTGTCTTGGCTGACAAGTTAGGAATGAACTTTCCAATGAAGTTTATCATCCCCATGATGCGTAGCACTTCTTTTTTGTCAGTGGGTCAGGGCATTTTGAGTATTACTTTTTCCATATCTGGCTCTATTCCTTTACCAGATAGATTATCTCCTAGGAAAGTGACTTCCTGGATGCCGAACTGACACTTGGCTTTGTTGAGCTTCAGTCCATTCCGGCGTATGCTCTGTAGCACTTTAGTCAGTCTCTCATTGTGTTCTTTCAGTGTGGAGCCCCAGATGATGATGTCATCAACATAGACCCGAACTCCTTCCAGACCTTCAATTATGTGTTCCATCGCTCTATGAAAGATTTCAGATGCAGATATTATCCCGAAAGGCATTCTGAGGAAACAATACCTGCCAAATGGTGTGTTAAAGGTACAGTGTTTGTTGCTCTCTTCATCCAGTTTTAGTTGCCAAAATCCTTGTGAGGCATCGAGCTTTGTAAAGTATCTGGCACCTGACATTTCACTGGTGATTTCTTCTCGCTTGGGAATCTGGTAGTGTTCACGTTTTATGTTTGCATTTAAGTCCTTTGGATCCATGCATATTCCTAGATCATTGTTCTTTTTCTTTACACATACCATGGAGTTAACCCAGTCTGTTGGCTCTTCGACTTTCCTGATGACTCCTAGTGTGGTCATTCTGTCCAGTTAATTCTTGAGCCGGTCACGCAGGGGTGCTGGAACTCTTCGTGGAGCATGTACCACTGGCTGAGCATCCTGCTTTAGCTGGATCTTGTAAGTGAATGGTAGAACTCCAAATCCTTTGAACACATCCTGGAAATTATTCACTGCAGAATCCACCGAGTCATCTGGTCTGCTTATGGCACAGTTTATACGGTAGACTCTTTTGACCAGTTCTAAGTCCTCACAAGCTTTGTCACCCAGTAGTGAATCAAGCCTTTCAGCCACAACAGAAAACATGAGATGATGCACTTTGTCTTTGACTGTCACTTTAAGTCTGCATACACCTAAGCTATCTATTTTCTGTCCATTATAGTCCTTCAGTAGTACTGACTTTTTCTGTATTTTGGGCTTTTCTTTCATATTGTTAATGTCGCTCATACTGATTAAGTTTGCTTTTGCCCCAGTGTCCAGTTTCACTGTAACTAATGCTCCATTTATCTGCAGTGGGATCATCCATTTGTCCTCTTTTACTGCATTAACTTTATATTCAGCATTGTTTATTCCTGAGGGCTGCACATTTTCTGTATCTTTTTTGATATCGTCACATGACACCATTCCTACAAAAAATGTCTCACTTACATCAGTGTCCTCAATCACATTAATTCGTGCCCTTTCTTTGTTTTTACTTTTGAAAAGCATTGTTTGGCAAAGTGATTCTTTCCATTACACTTTGTGCACATTTTTCCAAACGCTGGGCATTGTCTTAACTGGTGTTTGTAACCACAGCGTTTACAATTAAAAATTTCATCCTCCGATTGCTTTTCATTTCTGGTCTGCCCACGTTTCTTCCCCTTGTAGGACACAGCACCGACAGCAGCATTATCACTCATTACATTCGCATATTATTGATTTCACTGAAAGTCTTCGCGTGCTTTCGAGCTAGCTCGCTGGCTTTGCATATTTTCACTGCATTTTCCAAATTTAGTTCGGTTTCTCTCAACAGACGTTCCCTGACTTTTTTTTATCATGAATACCAAACACAATCTGGTCACGAATCATGGATGCTTTGAGCTCAGAGAAATTACATGTCTGTGCTTTCAGTTTCAGATCAGTTATAAAGCTAACAAAAGTCTCATTTTGTTGCTGTGTCCGAGAATGGAAGATCTATCTTTCATACGTCTCATTCTTTTTGGGAGAGCAATGTGCATCAAATTTTTTTAGCACATCTTCTAATTTTTCTCTGTTCTCCTCTGGATTAAATACAAATGTATTAAATACCTCTATTGCCTGTGGGCCTGCAACCATAAGCAGCAACGCTATCTTCCTTGCGTCTGGCTTCGTACCGAATCCGATGGCTGCAATGTAGAGTTCGACTTGTTGTTTAAAAATCCGCCAATTGTAGTTGACATTTCCCTCGAGATTCAAACCTCCTGGTGGCTTCAAATTCTCCATGTCGCTTTTCACAATTTTCAGCAGATCTTCACCACCCTGGTACCATGTTATGTTCATTAATAACTAGACATTCTTATTATGAACACAGCTAGCTTCTAGCTAGTTATTAATTCAGTACACTTTCTCTAGGTACAGTATCTGTAGAGGCTTCCATGTGTGCTCCTGTGTGCAGGCTGCCATCTTGACTGTTGCCTTCTGGGTAGCCTAGTGCCTCATGGGTAATATAGTCTTAAACATACAGCTATATATAGCTCTACACAGCTCCACCTAGTGTCCACTATAGAATGACATGCTATTGATCACTACAGGTGGGACCAGTACAAACGGGACGGTTTGCACCTGGGCAGGGCCGGGACCGATGTCCTAGGGGGAGTGTTTGCTAGTGCTCTGGGGGCGGGTTTAAACTAAAGTAGCAGGGGGTTGGGAACCTGTGCAGGGAGACAGAGTAAAGGGAAGCAATGATAGAAACAAGAGACAGGAAGGAGAAAAGCAAAAGTGGAAGTCAGAGAAATCAAGGGTGTAAATCAAACAGGGCCACAGTAAATAATAATTCTAAAAGGACTAAGGGGGAGAAATTCGGTATCGCCCCATTTGGGGCGCAATTATCGGCCGGGCGCAACGTTTAGCGCCCGGCGCAAATTATCGCCGCCTACTGCTAAATTGGTCTGTTTCGCCCCTGGAAGTGATTGGATTGCTAAATCAGGCGCTGCCCAACTCTCTTAAGGTGCTAAGCCGGAGGAGCGAGGCGCTACCTCAGAGGGCGGGTGCAGCGCAGGTGCTGTCAGTTAGCGATTGCACACAGGCACGCTGGCGCCGGTCAGCTCTTAAAGGGGAGAGTCGATCTTGAATTGCAGCCGCACCCTGCGCATCGGAGCCCTGAATCTCGGCCTGGACGGACCTGTTGCCAAATCCTGAAGCCAAGGACCATGGAGAGGGCCAGGGAGCGAGCGCAGTGCTTCAGCGAGGGGGCCTTGGAGGTTCTGGTTGGTGCGGTGGAGCGCAGGCGATCTCTCCTGTGCCCGGAGAGTGGCAGGAGGCCTCTGCCCAGCGAATATCGAAAAGCTTGAAGGGAGGTGGCTCACAGAGTGACCTCCAGCAGCATGGTGCCTAGGACTCCTGTGCAATGCAGGAAGAAGTTCAACGACCTCACTCGGGTCGTCAGGGTGAGTGACTTTTCCAGAAACCTCTTCATCCCTCCATCTCGGCCTCGCTTTATGGTCAAAGGGTCTTGAAAGCCCCAATGCCCAGCACTCCTCCAACACCTATGGCCCTTTCAGGAAACCACACACGCACATTCAGCACTTTGCATACAGTAAGGGCTATTTGACCAGGAGAGGCATTTCAGCCAAGACCATTGCTGCGTACAGTAAGGGCTATTCGACCATGGGAGGCATTTCAGCCAAGATCATGGCTGCATCTTTACTCAGACACCGTCCTTTTTCTTGCAGGGCAAGCTGGCGCATAATAGGAGACAGCAGCAAAGGACCGGGGGAGGCCGACCTCACCTTCAAGCCCTGTCCGATCTGGAGCAGCGGGTCCACCGGATTGTGGCAAGCCGAATGCTTGGCCCCGCTGCCACTGGAGACGCCAACCCCATTCTGGCCAGCAATGGTAAGGTCATCACCCTTTTGACCTCTCTCCTTCCACTTGTTCCTCACAACAGCATCCTTTGACACTTTCGATCCAAATACATAGAAACATAGAAACATAGAAGATAGGAGCAGGAGTAGGCCATTCGGCCCTTCAAGCCTGCTCCGCCATTCAATGAGATCATGGCTGATCATCCAAATTCAGTACCCTGTCCCTGCGTTCTCCCCATATCCCTTGATCCCTTTAGCCTCAAGAAATATATCCAACTCTTTCTTGAATATGTTTAATGAACTGGCCTCCACCGCCCTCTGTGGCAGAGAATTCCACAGGTTCACCACTCTCTGGGTGAAGAAACTCCTCCTCATTTCAGTCCTAAATGGCTTACCCCTTATCCTTAGACTGTGACCCCTGGTTCTGGACTCCCCGGCCATCAGAAACATCCTTCCTGCATCTAGTCTGTCCAGACCTGACAGAATTTTATAGGTTTCGATGAGATCCCCTCTCAATCTTCTAAACTCCTGTGAGTATAAGACCAATTGACACAATCTCTCCTCATACGTCATTCCTGCCATCCCAGGTATCAGCCTGGTGAATCTTCGCTGCACTCCCTCCATGGCAAGAACATCCTTCCTCAGGTAAGGTGACCAAAACTGCACACAATACTCAAGGTGCGGTCTCACCAAGGCCCTGTACAACTGCAGCAAGACATCCTTGTTCTTGTACTCGAACCCTCTTGCTACAAAGGCCAACATACCATTTGCCTTCTTAACTGCCTGCTGCACCTGCATGCTTACCTTCAGCGACTGGTGCACAAGAACACCCAGGTCTCTTTGCACTTCCCCTTCTCCCAATCTATTGCCATTCAAATAATAATCTGCCTTCCTGTTTTTGCCACCAAAGTGGATAACCTCACATTTATCCACATTATAGTGCATTTGCCATGTTTCTGCCCAATCACCCAACCTGTCCAAATCGTACTGGAGTTTCATGACATCCTCCTCACAGCATACCCTCCCACCCAGCTTTGTGTCATCTGCAAATTTGGAGATATTACATCCAATTCCCTCGTCCAGATCATTAATATATATTGTGAACAGCTGGGGTCCTAGGACCGATCCTTGAGGTACCCCACTAGTCACTGCCTGCCACTCGGAAAACGACCCGTTTATTCCAACTCTTTGCTTTCTGTCCGCCAACCAGTTCTCTATCCAAGTCAATACCTTGCCCCCAATCCCATGTGCCTTAATTTTGCACGCTAACCTCTTATGCGGGACCTTATCGAAAGCCTTCTGAAAGTCCAAATACACCACACCCAGTGGTTCTCCCTTATCTATTTTACCGGTTACATCCTCAAAAAATTCCAGTAGATTAGTCAAGCATGATTTACCTTTTGTAAATCCATGTTGACTTTGTCCGATCCTGTCACTGCTTTCCAAGTGCTCTGCTATTACATCTTTTATAATGGACTCTAGCATTTTCCCCACTACCAATGTCAGGCTTACCGGTCTATAATTCCCCACTTTTTCTCTGCCACCTTTTTTGAATAGTGGGGTAACATTAGCTACCCTCCAATCCATGGGTACTGTTCCAGAGTCTATCGAGTTCTGAAAGATGACCAGCAATGCATCTACTATTTCCAGGGCCACTTCCTTAAGTACCCTGGGATGTAGATTATCAGGCCCTGGGGATTTATCGGCCTTCAGTCCCATCAATTTTCCTAACACCATTTCCCTACAAATACTGATTTCTTTCAGTTCCACCCTTTCATCAGACCCTATGTTCCGCGGTATTTCTGGGAGGTTATTTGTGTCCTCCTTTGTGAAGACAGAACCAAAATATGTATTTATTTGGTCTGCCATTTCTTTGCTCCCCATTATAAATTCCCCCGATTCTGACTGCAAGGGACCTACGCTTGACTTCACCAATCTTTTTCTCTTTACATATCTATAAAATCAGTACATCACTGCACTCATGCCTCCTTTGCTGCCATCCTGTCCTCATGCTAAAGCCACTCTTGTACCTCCCTGCTTTCAGATGCTGATTCACCAGATGAGGAGGCGGGCCCTCAAGCTGCCACTGGGAGTGAATCTGAAGCCGAGGAGGAAGAGGAATCCGGACCATCAGTGCAACCCTCTGCCGAGGCAGCCCATGGCCATACTGGGGACACGCCTTCCCTGGAGGGGAGCGGGGGGGAATGGTCTGAGGAGGGTGAAGCTCCAGGACCCAGCAGGCTGCAGCAACGCGAGGGGGGTAGGGAAGTTCAGCGGCCTTCTCCCCAGAGGGAGAGTATGGCCTCGAGTCCTGCTGCACTGGATGCAGAGGAGGAGCAGGTCCTCACTGAAATGAGTGCTCAGGTGGAGCAGAGGCACACTGAGCTCATGGCTGCAGTGGCAAGGATGCCCAAATCCATTGAGTCACTGGCAAGGAGTGTCCAGGAGTTCGGCGCAGCACAGGCGGCTGCCACACAAATGCTAAGTGCTGCAATGCAGTCAGTGGCTGGTCTCATGCAGATGCAGATTGAGGCCATGCGAGCACTAACTGATGCCATCCTCGCTGGATCGGGCAGGTTTCCCCAGGGCTCTCACCGCGCCGCAGCAGGCCAGCAATCTGTGCTCCAGCAGATTGCTCCGCATGCAGAAGTGCTGCCCCGTGAGAGTGCCAGTGTTTCGGTCGAGCAGGGAGTTGCTGTCCTCTCTCAAGATGACAGCCTTCCTGCTGCCACCACTGTCACTTCTCCACTGCAGTTGCCACCACCTGTAGGACAGACTGCTGCCGCCCATGCAGAGTTGGAGCAGTCAGCAGCTGGTCCCTCCAGGCCCAAAGCTAGCCCAGGCCGTCCCTCAAGGGCATCTGCAGTCTCAGTTTCTGACACTCAACAGCCTTCCCCCAGCCTTGCTGCAGCCACTGGGGTCCCATTATGGAGGAGCTGCAGGGTGGGAAGGGGGGAATTTCGCAAGGGGAGGAGATCACCCTCGAAGGGCAAAAAGTAGGAGGCGTGGCAAAATATTGTTCATTGTTTTATTGAAGGCCGAGGATCATGGTAATATTTTTGTTACTGTTTTGGACATTGTCTCCAGGTTGTGAGAGCCAGTTATGTGATTGACTGGGTTTTTTTGTGTTCCTTTCTATTATTTTGTCATGCGGGAAGATGTAACGATCAGTAACCTGTCATTCTGCAATGTTACACTAGGTGGTGCTGTATGTATATAAGAGTGGGCTACCCATGATGCACTAGGCTACCCACAAGGCAGCAGTCCAGATGGATGCCTCTACAGATACTGTACCTAGTCCACATGTGCTCAATAAAGTGTCTAGCAGAAGCTAGCTGTTCATAATAAAAAACGACTAGTTATTAATGAACATAACATGGTACCAGGAGTGGTAAGATCTGCTGAATATTGTGCAATGCGACATGGAGAATTTGAACCCACCAGAGCGTTTGAAACTCACAGGAAATATCAACTACAATTGGCAGACTTTTAAACAACAATTCGAACTCTACATTGCTGCCATCGGGTATGGTACGAAGCCAGACGCAAGGAAAATAGTGTTGCTGCTCACGGTTGCAGGCCCACAGGCGATAGAGGTATTTAATACATTTGTATTTAATCCAGAGGAGAACAGAGAAAAATTAGAAGATGTGCTAAAGAAATTTGATACACATTGTTCTCCAAAAAAGAATGAGACCTATGAAAGGTACGTGTTCTGTTCTCGGACACAGCGGCAAAATGAGACTTTTGATAGCTTTTTGACTGATCTGAAACTGAAAGCACAGACATGTAATTTCTCTGAGCTGAAAGCATCCATGATTCGTGACCAGATTGTGTTTGGTATCTTATATATATATAAGGAGTCGATCTGTCTGTCCTTCTGTCTGTCCCTCTGTCTGTCCTCGGGTGTGCGTCTGTCCGGCTATGCGCTCAAAAGTTACACGGTGTACCTACGCGCGCGTTGCCTCCGAAGAAAGCTTACGCTTCCGGGACGCTCGTAAACATATTTACTTTTCAGTTGGACAAAAATTGTTCACGCCTTATGCAAAAAACCTTCAAAATTAAACTCATTATCTGCTAGCATTGATTGACTGACGTCAAGGTTCGACCAATCCTGTGCCGTCACGATTGACCAATCCTACAGTACGGTCCCCTGATGGTTGGCCAATCGGAGTGTGTGTGTGTGGGCGGGACTAATCGTTTTCATCTCGGGGATCTGGCAGCCATTGTTTCACTGCCATGACTTCAGCTTCCAGCTCAAACTACTTTGAAAGTTAGTATCTCTTTTAAAAATAACATAAGATTTACCAAAAACGTTTTATAAGTACTTTCACTTTCATCTTTCAAGGTATTAAAAGGTAGAAATGTTGCCCGGCAGCAGATTCAATCAGGGAGAGAGAGATAGGGCCTGAAAGCCCTTTGATCATCCAGCTTTGAAAGAGTTAGTTTCTCTTTTAAAAATAACATAAGATTTACCAAAAACATTTTATAAGTACTTTCACTTTCATCTTTCTCTGAAAGTCCAAATACACCACATCCACTGGTTCTCCCTTATCTATTTTACCAGTTACATCCTCAAAAAGTTCCAGTAGATTAGTCAAGCATGATTTACCTTTTGTAAATCCATGTTGACTTTGTCCGATCCTGTCACTGCTTTCCAAGTGCTCTGCTATTACATCTTTTATAATAGACTCCAGTATTTTCCCCACTACCGATGTCAGGCTTACCAGTCTATAATTCCCCACTTTTTCTCTACCACCTTTTTTGAATAGTGGGGTAACATTAGCTACCCTCCAATCCATGGGTACCGTTCCAGAGTCTATCGAGTTCTGGAAGATGACCAGCAATGCATCTATTATCTCTAGGGCCACTTCCTTAAGTACCCTGGGATGTAGATCATCAGGCCCTGGGGATTTATCGGCCTTCAGTCCCGTCAATTTTCCTAACACCATTTCCCTACAAATACTGATTTCTTTCAGTTCCTCCCTTTCATCAGACCCTATGTTCCCCGACATCTCTGGGAGGTTATTTGTGTCCTCCTTTGTGAAGACAGAACCAAAGTATGTATTTAGTTGGTAAGCCATTTCCTTGTTTCCCATTATAAATTCCCCTGATTCTGACTGTAAGGGACCTACGCTTGACTTCACCAATCTTTTTCTCTTCACATATCTATAAATGTTTTTACAGTCAGTTTTAATGTTCCCAGCTAGCTTACTCTCATATTCTATTTTCCCTTTCTTAATTAATCACTTTGTCCTCCTTTGTTGACTCCTAAACTGCTCCCAATCCTCAGGATTATTGCTTTTTCTAGCCAATTTATATGTCCTCTCCTTGGATCTTATGCTATCCCTAATTTCCCTTGTTAGCCACGGTTGAGTCTCCTTTTTTGTTTTATTTTTATGCCAAACTGGGATGAACAAATTCTGTAGCTCATCCATTCGGTCTTTGAATGTTTGCCATTGCCTATCCACTGTCAACCCTTTGAGTGCCATTCCCCAATCAATCCTACCCAACTCGCTCCTCAGATCATCGTAGTTTCCTTTATTTAAATTGAGGACCCTTGTCTCTGAGTCAACTACTTCATTCTCCATCTTAATGAAGAATTCGATCATATTATGATCGCTCCGACCCAAGGGGCCTCGTACAACAAGATTGCTAATTAATCCTTTCTCGTTACATAATACCCAGTCTAAGATGGCCTGATCTCTGGTTGGTTCCTCGACGTATTGGTCCAGGAAACCATCCCGTAAACACTCTAGGAATTCCTCCTGCACAGTATTGTTACTAATTTGGTTAGCCCAATCAATATGTAGATTAAAGTCACCCATGATGACTGCTGTGCCCTTATTGCATGCTTCTTTAATTTCCCTTTTAATGCCATCCCCAACCTCCGCCTTACTGTTTGGAGGTCTATATACCACTCCCACTAATGTTTTTTTCCCCTTAGTATTTCTCAATTCTACCCATACAGATTCCACCTCATCAGAGCTAATATCCTTCATTACAATTGTATTAATCCCTTCTTTAACCAGTAATGCTACCCCACCTCCCTTTCCTTTTTGCCTATCTTTCCTGAATATCGAATACCCCTGGATGTTGAGTTCCCAGTCTTGGCCATCCTTGAGCCACGTTTCCGTAATCCCAACCAAATCATATCCGTTTACCTCTATTTGCACAGCCAATTCATCCACCTTATTACAAATGCTCCTCGCATTAAGACACAAAGCCTTCAGGCTTGTTTTTTAAATGCTCTTAGACCTATTAGAATTATTATTTACTGTGGCCACGTTTGATTTAAACCGTTGATTTCTCTGACTGCCACTTTTGTTTTTCTCCTTCCTATCTTTTGCTTTTATCCCTGTTTTCCTTTCCTCTGTCTCCATGCTCAGGTTCCCAACCTCCTGCCATTTTAATTTAAACCCCCCCGAACAGCACTAGCAAACACTCCCCCTAGGACATCGGTCCCGGCCTTGCCCAGGTGCAAACCGTCCCGTTTGTACTGGTCCCACCTCTCCCAGAACCGGTTCCAATGTCCAAGGAATTTTAATCCCTCCTCCTTGCACCATTCCTCTAGCCACGTATTCATTTGAAATATCCTCCTATTTCTACTCTGACTGGCACGTGGCACTGGTAGCAATCCTGAGATTACTACCTTTGAGGTCCTATTTTTTAATTTACCCCCTAACTCCCTATATTCTGCTTTTAGGACCTCATTCCAATTTTTACCTATATCGTTGGTGGCTATGTGCACCACGACAACTGGCTGTTCACCCTCCCCCTCCAAAATGTTCTGCAGCCGCTCCGAGACATCCTTGACCCTTGCACCAGGGAGGCAACACACCATCCTGGAGTCTCGATTGCGGCCGCAAAAACGCCTATCTATTCCCCTTACAATTGAGTCCCCTATCACTATAGCTCTCCCACTCTTTTTCCTCCCAGCCTGTGCAGCAGAGCCACCCATGGTGCCAGGAAGTTGGCTGCTGCTGCCTTCCCCTGATGAGTCATCCCCCCAACAGTATTCAAAGTGGTATATCTGTTGGAGAGAGAATCAAAGTGTCAACGGATGCATCAAAAGATGGCCTAGGTGCGGTCTTGCTACAAGCAGAGGGTGAAGATTGGAAGCCTGTTGCCTATGCCTCTGGGTCTATGACTGATACTGAGTGTCGATATGCCCAGATTGAAAAGGAATGTCTAGGCTTGGTAGTTGGACTAGAAAAGTTCCATGGCGACATATATGGACTTCCCACCTTCACAGTTGAGACAGACCACAGCCCACTGGTTGCCATCACATCATAAAAAAGAACCTGACTGAGATGTCTCCAAGGATTCAACGACTCATGATGAAGCTGCAAAGATATGACTTTGAACTGATCTACATACCAGGCAAATACATAGGGGGAGAAATTGAGTGAGTAGCGCCACCTTTTAGCGCCTAAGAGGCAGTCAGTGGCTGTAGCGCCACTGGCTGTGCCTCCAGCGATATTCAGTAGGGGCGCTAATGGTGGGGTTAGGTATTTGCGCTGCGCCGCCACTGATGACGTCATCGGTGTGCGCAGCGCCCCATTCGCGATATTTGGTAGCGAACGCCGCAGTTGCGCCGTTCACTACCCGCGCCCAGTTCACGGGGCCTTACTGTGCCAGCACCGGCACAAGTTAAGGTGGAGGTGCAGGGTGGCCACTTTTTCGGCGGCGGTCTGCCAGCACCTCCATCCCCGGCCTCCTAACCCCCCCCCGCGGCATTGCCGGCTGTTTCCCGAGAGCCCAGCACTTCTCCTTGGTGCCGGGCTCATTTGCCGGCACTCGCGAGGAGCGGGGATCACGCTGTTGCAGGCACCTCCCCCTTAACAGTGGGAGGAAGGCCTGCAGTACCGCAGCATGCCGTGCCGCAGCATGTGGCGCTGCGGAACTTTGCGCTGCGATAATCAGCTTCAGCGCCCTACGAGGGATGCGGAGCGCCTCGAGCCTCACCCCGTGTCCCTCGAGCGGCACTGAAACTGAATTTCTGTCGATCGGTATTACTCTGATCGCTGTGCTAAATCCTGCGCTCAGGCGACTTTTGCGCCACTTTGGCGCCCCAACCCAATTTCTAGGCCATAGTGTTAGCAGATGCACTATCCCGAGCACCCACAATGAGTCATGTGAGCTCTACTGAAGAAGACGTGGATGTTCATATAGGTATGGTCACTGCTGCGCTGCCGAGCCTCACCTTTAGACTCTGGTTCTTCACCTGCTGAACTCCTAATGGGTCGCAGGTTGCGTACCACGCTACCCTGCTGTGCAAAAGAAAAGCAGAGTAAGGAACTGAGACAGAGACTTCAACTGTTAAAGCTGAAACAGAACTCATACTATGACAAGTCATCCAAAATTCTGAAACCATTGACAAGGGATGATGTTGTCAGGGTTGAGGATCCAGATGCATGGAACAGGAAAGCTACAGTTCTTGAGGAAGTAGGACCAAGGTCATACACTGTTAGAACTGAGGAAGGACAGATTCTCAGGAGGACCCGCCGTTCCCTCCTAAAAACACAAGAGACTATCGAAGAGCAAATCAATGACAATGCCGCAACTGAATCTTGTCACTCACCACCAGAACAATCTAACACAAATACACATACAGGCTCTCATGAAAACACATCAGACTTACCTGTGCTGAGAAGATCCACACGTGAAGTAAAAAAGCCTGATAGACTTAATCTTTGAGTACAAAGAAAACTACATTGAAAATGTATTGAATGTTGAAGATGTTTATGTTGTTATTGATTGATATTGATTGATACTGATTTTGTTTAACCTCAAAGAAAGGGGGATGTAATGATCAGTAACCTGTCATTCTGGAATGGTACACTAGGTGGTGCTGTATGTATATGAGTGGGCTACCCATGATGCACTAGGCTACCCACAAGGCAGCAATCAAGATGGATGCCTCTACAGATACTGTACCTAGTCCACATGTGCTCAATAAAGTGTCTAACAAAAGCTAGCTGTTCTTAATAAAAAAATGACTAGTTATTAATGAACATAACAGAAGGATACACAGTTTGGTAAATAAAGAAGTGTCTTTATTCAAAACGTGCATGTTTGCTCTTTGCACTCATTGTTGCCTTGACCAGCTTAGGGGTTGCGGCATAGTTCCATTCAGGTTCTTTGAATGGCAGAAGCCATTCCCTCAGAGGGGGCCTAGAAGCGACTTGCTATAAGCCTTTGTCAGACGGCCCTTGCACTTTGTGCCTCCCTCCTGTCTTGGTGCTGCTGCTGCTCCTCCTCCTCCTCCTCCCCCTCTGCTGGTGCTCCAATGTCTGGTGGCATTGGCTGAGTCCTGAGGATTGCCAGGTTATGCAGCATGCAGCACACAACAACGAAGTGGGAGACTCACTCAGGTGAGTACTGAAGGGCTCCTCCAGAATGGTCCAGACAGCGGAACCGTTGCTTGAGCACACCGATTGTGTGCTCAACGATGTTCCTGGTAGCTTGATGGCTCTCGTTGTATCATTCTTCAGCAGGGGTGCTGGGCGAACGGACCGGGGTCATCAGCCAAGTGCACAGAGGATAGCCCTTGTCCCCGAGAAGCCAGCTTCCTGGGTGAAGCGGGGCCTTGAAAAGGTCTGCCACAGAAGTCTGGCGCAGGATGAAGGCATCATGGCTGCTGCCTGGAAAGTGGGCATTGACAGCGAGTACCAGCTGTCTGTGGTCACACACCAACTGGACGTTCAAGGAATGGAAGCCCTTTCGGTTGCGGAAATCCTCGGCATTCTCTTGCAGCGCCCGGGTGCACATGGGTGCAGTCAATGGCGCGCTGCACCATGGGGAAGCCCGCTATTCTTGCAAAGTCTGCTGTTGAGTCTGTGCTTTCAAATGTAGTTATGCTGAATAACTGGACACAGACTACAGAATACTTAAACAGGTCTTTAGTAACTGAGGGCCAGGGCTGAACTGAAATACACTTTGCTCCACAGGGTTTATATACCGGTGTGGTCACCACCGGTACTACAATGTACAGGAGCCATCAGAAAGTAGTCCATCACCTTAAGGTATCCTCTTAAGGTGGTACAGGTTACATACACTACACCTGCTGCACGTTCTTGCTGCTTGTCCGGGGTCATGGGGAAAGAGATGTACTCTCGTCTCCTTTTAAAAAGGGCATTTGTGACTTGACGGATGCAGCAATGCACCGCAAACTGGGAGATATTGGCGATGTCCCCAGTAGCAGATTGAAAGCAGCTGGTGGCATAAAAGTTGAGAGCCACTGTTATCTTCACTGCCACCGACAGAGACATCCTGCTCCTCAGTTGAGGCTGCAGATCTGGCTGAAGCAGGTGGCAGAGCTCAGTGACCACCTCCTTGCTGAATCACAGCCTTCGCAAACACTGCTCCTCAGACATATTGATGTATGAGAACTGTTGGCGAAAAACCCTGGGAGGATAAGGTCTCCTGTACCGAGGCCTGTTGGCCCTCCTCCGTCTGGCCATGATTGCCACACTCTCTCTGTGTCTCTGTGCCCTCTCAATGTGATGGAGAAGCACAACGTGCCCATCCATTGCAGCCCCCATAATATGTGGGCAATCAAAGTTATGCCGGTGAAAAAGCAAAGCAACTACAAAGTTATGGGCAGAAGCCAAAACTACCTCAGACAGCATTGACTCAATGCAGAAGTCTCTCTTTCTCCGATAGCAAAATACTGCAGATGCTGGAAATCCAAAATAACAACAGAGAATGCTGGAAAAACTCAGCAGGTCAGGCAATATCTGTGGAGAGAAATTTGAGTTGACGTTTCGGGTTGAAACCCTTCTTCAAAACTGGAAAGAAAATAAAAAAATCGAAGGCAAAGCTGCGATCGAACAAAAGAAGAAAAAGAGACAATAAAAGGTATGCGAAGTCAGATGAGATGGGAATGGGCCCATGGAGACAAAAGGCAGCTGAGATTAGGTGTGAAGTGTACTGGCAGGATAAGGACAGCTGCCAGGTGAGAGAGAGAAACAAAAGGAAAGGTGGGGGGGAAAGGAGGACCCAAAACAAAGGGGTGGAAAAAGTAAAAGGAAAAAATTAATAGGGGCCGAGGTTATGATCTGAAATTGTTGAACTTGATATTGAGTCCGGAAGGCTGCAAAGTGCCTAATCAGAAGATGATTTGCTGTTCCTCGAGTTTACGTTGAGCTTCCGTGGAACAATACAAGAGGCCAAGGACGGTGAGGTCCGAGTGGGAATGGAGCGGCGAATTAAAATGACAGGCGACCGGAAGCTCGGGGTCACCCTTACGGACTGAACGGAGGTGTTCCGCAAAGCGGTCACCCAATCTGCTTTTGGTCTCCCCAATGTAGAGGAGACCGCATCGTGAGCAGCGAATACAGTATACTAGATTGCAAGAAGTACAAC
Organism: Somniosus microcephalus; assembly: GCF_052327205.1. Lineage (NCBI taxonomy): Eukaryota > Metazoa > Chordata > Chondrichthyes > Squaliformes > Somniosidae > Somniosus > Somniosus microcephalus. The sequence goes on along the minus strand of NC_140998.1, from coordinate 4,216,464 downwards.
TAAATCGCTGTTTCACCTGGAAGGGGTGTTTGGGGCCCTGGACAGTGGGAAGGGGGGAGGTATAGGGGCAGGTGTTACATCTCCTGCGCTTGCACGGGAAGGTGCCAGGCGAAGGGGAAGGGCTGTTGGGGGTGATAGAGGAGTGGTCTAGGGTGTCTCGGAGGGAGCGGTCCCTACGGAATGCTGAAAGGGTAGGGGAGGGGAAGATGTGTTTGGTGGTGGGATCACTTTGGAGGTAGCGGAAATGGCGGAGGATGATCCGTTGAATGTGGAGGCTGGTGGGGTGAAAGGTGAGGACAAGGGGAACCCTATCGTGGTTCCGGGAGGGAGGGGCAGGGGTGAGGGCAGAAGTGCGGGAGATAGAACGGACACGGTCGAGGGCCGTGTCGACCACGGTAGAGGGGAATCCTCGGTTGCGGAAAAAGGAAGACATGTCGGAAGCACTGGTGTGGAAGGTGGCATCGTCGGAGCAGATACGGCGGAGGTGGAGAAACTGAGAATGGAATAGAGTCCTTACAGGAAGCGGGGTGGGAGGAAGTGTAGTCCAGGTAGCTGTGGGAGTCAGTGGGCTTGTAGTGAATATTGGTCGATAACCTATCCCCAGAGATGGAGACGGAGAAGTCGAGGAAGGGAAGGGAGGAGTCAGAGATGGACCATGTGAAGGTGAGGGAAGGGTGGAAATTGGAGGCAAAGTGAATGAAATTGTCTAGTTCGGGGCGAGAGCAGGAAACGGCACCGATACAGTCATCAATGTATTGGAAAAAGAGGTGAGGGAGGGGACCTGAGTAGGACTGGAACAAAGATTGTTCCACATAGCCCACGAAAAGGCAGGCATAGCTAGGACCCATGCGGATACCCATAGCAACACCTTTAATTTGGAGGAAATGAGTGGAGTTTAAAGGAGAAGTTGTTCAATGTGAGAACAAGCTCAGCTAGGCGGAGGAGGGTCGTGGTGGATGGGGACTGGACGGGCCTCTGTTCAAGGAAGAAGCGGAGCGCCCCCAGGCCATCCTGGTGGGGGATGGAAGTGTAGAGGGATTGTACGTCCATGGTGAAAAGGAAGCGGTTGGGGCCAGGAAACTGGAAACTGTTAAAGTGGCGGAGGGCGTCCGAAGAGTCGCCGATGTAGGTGGGAAGAGACTGGACAAGGGGAGAAAAGATAGAGTCGAGATAGGAAGAGATGAGTTCCGTGGGGCAAGAACAGGCTGAAACGATGGGTCTACCAGGGCAGTCCTGTTTGTGGATCTTGGGAAGGAGGTAGAAGCGGGCTGTGCGGGGTTGGGGAACTATGAGGTTGGTGGCAGCGGGGGGAAGATCTCCAGAGGAGATGAGGTCAGTGACAGTCTTGGAAATGGTGGTTTGATGTTCGGTAGTGGGGTCATGGTCCAGGTGGAGGTAGGAGGAGGTGTCGGAGAGTTGGCGTTCAGCTTCCGCTAGGTAGAGGTCTGTACGCCAAACAACAACAGCACCACCCTTGTCAGCGGGTTTAATGACAATGTCAGGGTTGGATCTAAGAGAATGGAGTGCTGCGAGTTCAGAGGGAGGTAGGTTGGAGTGAGTGAGGGGAGCAGAGAAATGGAGACGGCCGATGTCACGGCGGCAGTTAGCGATGAAAAGATCTAGAGAGAGTAAGAGGCCAGGGGGAGGGGTCCAGGTAGAACGGGAATTCTGCAAGCGGGAGAAAGGGTCAGTCATGCGGGGGGAAGACTCCTGGCCAAAGAATTGGGCACGGAGCCGAAGGCGGCGGAAAAAGAGCTCAGCATCGTGCCGAGCTTGAAATTCATTGAGGTGGGGACGTAAGGGGATGAAGCTCAGGCCTTTGCCGAGGACTGATCATTCAGGGTCAGAGAGTGGAAGGTCAGAGGGGATAGTGAAAACGTGGCAGGGGGTGAGATTGGGAGAAGGGGGGTCAGAGGAAAGTGAAGGGGAAGAAGGTTCCGGAGGGGTGTTGGTGTCCAAGAGTTGATGAAGCTTGCGATCCTTGACATCGGAAAGGAAGAGAAAAAGTTTTTTGTTGAAGCGTTGGATGAGTCGAAGGATGAAATGGAACTGTGGACCCGGACAGCTTTGAGATAGAGTGCGTCGGTGTTGCTGAAGAGAGAGGCCGAGAGTGTTCATGTGGCGATGCATGGCGTTGAACGTGGATCTCAGGATGCGGCGAGAGCAGTAGGTCGAGGAACGATGAATATCTTGGAGATATTTGTAATCCTGGGTGGATCCGAAGCACGAAGGGTGGAAGTTTAGTTGGAATCCACGTGGAGTAAGTCGGAACCGGAGACAGTTGCTGAGGAAAATGATGTGGCTGTGCAAATCTCTCTCTCTCTCTCAGAACGAGTGGTCCAAAAATGGCTACTACACAGAAACCAGGAGGAGCCCCCTTTAAATAGCGCCCCCCCCAGCCCCACAGCGACTGGGAAGCGTCCAGTCAACCTGTTGTTGGTAGCGACAGGCGGAAAGGAGGGGGGCGCCACTGAATTTCCGGTCCGGGGCGCCCCAAAGGCGTTGCATTCTCAAATGACGTCAAGATCTGCGTGCGCAGTAGAGCGGGCGGTATGGTTTAGCGCCGCTGCTAAATGTCCGCTCAATTTTGCGAGAGGCACAAGTATCGCCGCGCCCGGGTGCTAGTTCGTTAGCGCCCCACTTATCGCCCACTTAAGGTGCTAACGGGTGGCACTCACAACTGAATTTCTCCCCCTAAGAGTGTTAAAAAAAACAAGCCTGAAGGCTTTGTGTCTTAATGCGAGGAGCATTCGTAATAAGGTGGATGAATTAGCTGCGCAAATAGATGTAAACGGATATGATGTAATTGGAATTACGGAGACATGGCTCCAGGGTGACCAAGGCTGGGAACTCAACATCCAGGGGTATTCAATATTCAGGAAGGACAGGCAAAAAGGAAAAGGAGGTGGGGTAGCGTTGCTGGTTAAAGAGGAGATTAACACAATAGTAAGGAAGGATATTAGCTCTGATGATGTGGAATCTGTATGGGTGGAGCTGAGAAATACCAAGGGGCAGAAAACGTTAGTGGGAGTTGTATACAGACCCCCAAATAATAATGCTGAGGTTGGGGATGGCATTAAATGGGAAATTAGAGACGCGTGCAGTAAGGGCACAGCAGTTATCATGGGTGACTTCAATCTAAATATAGATTGGGCTAACCAAATTAGTAACAATACTGTGGAGGAGGAATTCCTAGAGTGTTTACGGGATGGTTTCCTGGACCAATATGTCGAGGAACCAACTAGAGACCAGGCCATCTTAGACTGGGTATTATGTAATGAGAAAGGATTAATTAGCAATGTTGTTGTACGAGGCCCCTTGGGGAGGAGCGATCATAATATGTTAGAATTCTTCATTAAGATGGAGAGTGAAGTTGTTGACTCAGAGACTAGGGTCCTGAATTTAAATAAAGGAAACTATGATGGTATGAGGCGCGAGTTGGCTAGGATGGATTGGGGAACGTTACTTAAAGGGTTGACAGTGGCTAGGCAATGGAAAACATATAAAGATCGCATGGATGAACTACAGAATTTGTTCATACCTGTTTGGCATAAAAATAAAACAGAAAAAGTGACTCAACCGTGGCTAACAAGGGAAATTAGGGATAGCATAAGATCCAAGGCGAGGACATATAAATTGGCCAGAAAAAGCAGCAAACCTGAGGATTGGGAGCAGTTTAGGATTCAGCAAAGGAGGACAAAGGGATTAATTAAGAGGAGGAAAATAGAATATGAGAGTAAGCTTGCAAGGAACATAAAAACTGACTGTAAAAGCTTCTGTAGATATGTGAAGGGAAAAAGATTGGTGAAGTCAAGCGTAGGCCCCTTGCAGTCAGAATCAGGGGAATTTATAATGGGGAACAAAGAAATGGCAGACCAATTAAATACATACTTTGGCTCTGTCTTCACAAAGGAGGACGCAAATAACCTTCCAGAGATTTCGGGAAACATAGCGCCTAATGAGGGAGGAATTTAATGAAATCAGTATTTGTAGGGAAATGGTGTTAGGGAAATTGATGGAATTGAAGGCCGATAAATCCCCAGGGCCTGATAATCTACATCCTAGGGTACTTAAGGAAGTGGCCCTAGAAATAGTAGATGCATTGCTGGTCATCTTCCAAAATTCTATAGATTCTGAAATAGTTCCCATGGATTGGAGGGTAGTTAATGTAATCCTACTATTTAAAAAAGATGGCAGAGAGAAAACGGGGAATTATAGACCGGTAAGCCGGACATCGGTAGTGGGGAAGATGCTTGAGTTCTTTATAAAAGATGTAATAGCAGAGCACTTGGAAAACAGTGACAGGATCGGACAAAGTCAACATGGATTTACAAAAGGTAAATCATGCTTGACTAATCTACTGGAATTTTTTGAGGATGTAACTGGTAGAATAGATAAGGGAGAACCAGTGGATGTGGTGTATTTGGACTTTCAGAAGGCTTTCGATAAGGTCCCGCATAAGAGATTGGCATGCAAAGTTAATGCACATGGGATTGGGGGTAAGGCACTGACTTGGATAGAGAACTGGTTGGCAGACAGGAAGCAAAGAGTTGGAATAAATGGGTCTTTTTCCAAGTGTGGCAGGCAGTGACTAGTGGGGTACCGCAGGGATCGGTGCTAGGACCCCAGCTATTCACAATATATATTAATGATCTAGACGGGGGAACTAGATGTAATGTCTCCAAGTTTGCAGACGACACAAAGCTGGGTGGGCGTGTGTGCTGTGAGGAGGATGCCGAGAAACTCCAGTATGATTTGGACAGGTTGGGTGATTGGGCAGATGTATGGCAGATGCAGCATAATGTGGATAAATGTGAGGTTATCCACTTTGGTGGCAAAAGCAGGAAGGCAGATTATTATCTGAATGGCAATAAATTGGGAAAAGGGGAAGTGCAACGAGACCTGGGTGTCCTTGTGCACCAGTCGCTGAAGAAAAGCATGCTGGTGCAGCAGGCGGTTAAGAACGCAAATGGTATGTTGGCCTTCATAGCGAGAGGATTCGAGTACAGGAGCAAGGATGTCTTGCTGCAGTTGTACAGGGCCTTGGTGAGACCGCCCCTTGAGTATTGTGTGCAGTTTTGGTCGCCTTATCTGAGGAAGGATGTTCTTGACATGGAGGGAGTGCAGCGAAGATTCACCAGGCTGATACCTGGGATGGCAGGAATGACGTATGAGGAGAGATTGGGCCGATTAGGCTTCTATGTCTAGGTTTCTATGTGATTGAGTATGTGTGAGAGTGTGTGTGTGTGAGTGTGTGTGTGAGTGTGTGTGTGAGTGTGTGTATGAGTGTGTGTATGAGTGAGTGTGAATGTGTGAGTCTGTGAGTGTGAGTGTCTTAACAGACTTAGGACCAGTGTAGGTTGCTCAAAGGTGTCACTAAGCAAATGGGGATATTCAACCAGCCTGACAACTTGTGAATGTGGAACTGAGGCACAGACTATGCAACATCTCCTGCAATGCCCATTGTTACAGGAAACCTGCACTGTTGCAGATCTTGCTGAATCCAACAGCAAGGCGCAAAAATGTCTCCAGTTCTGGCTGGGCTATGTATAGACTGTCCGTGGACACGATAAGAAGAAGTGTGCGTAGGAACAGGAGGAGGCCATTCAGCCGCTCGAGCCTGTTCCGCCATTCAATAAGATCTTAGCTGATTTGTATTTTAACTCACCATCGAGTCCAACAATTTCAGACCATAACCTCTGTCCCTCTTATTTCACATGGCAGCTGTTGATGATTCTGCCATTCCCATTTACACCACACCTAGATTCAAACAAAATCTAAATACAGCGGATGCTGGAAATCTGAAATGAAAACAGAAAATGCTAGAAACACTCAGCAGGTCAGGCTGTGGAGAGAGAAGCAGAGTTAACGGTTCTGGTCGATGATCTCAGTAATGTCCCCCCGACAGTGCAGAGCTCCCTCAGTACTGACCCCCCGACAGTGCAGCACTCCCTCAGTACTGTCCCTCCGACAGTGCAGCGCTCCCTCAGTATTGACCCTCCGACAGTGCAGAGCTCCCTCGGTACTGACCCCCCGACAGTGCAGCACTCCCTCAGTACTGTCCCTCCGACAGTGCAGCGCTCCCTCAGTACTGCCCCTCCGACAGTGCAGCGCTCCCTCAGTACTGTCCCCCCGACAGTGCGGCGCTCCCTCAGTACTGCCCCTCCGACAGTGCAGCGCTTCCTCAGTACTGCCCCTCCGACAGTGCTGCGCTCCCTCAGTATTGACCCTCCGACAATGCAGCGCTCCCTCAGTACTGACCCTCCGACAGTGCAGCACTCCCTCAGTACTGTCCCCCCGACAGTGCGGCGCTCCCTCAGTACTGCCCCTCTGACAGTGCAGCACTCCCTCAGTACTGTCCCTCCGACAGTGCAGCGCTCCCTCAGTACTGACCCTCCGACAGTGCAGCGCTCCCTCAGTACTGAGCCTCCGACAGTGCAGCACTCCCTCAGTACTGTCCCTCCGACAGTGCAGCGCTCCCTCAGTACTGACCCTCCGACAGTGCAGCGCTCCCTCAGCGCTGTCCCCCCGACAGTGCGGCGCTCCCTCAGTACTGACCCTCTGACAGGTCAGCACTCCCTCAGTACTGTCCCTCCGACAGTGCAGCGCTCCCTCAGTACTGACCCTCCGACAGTGCAGCGCTCCCTCAGTACTGAGCCTCCGACAGTGCAGCACTCCCTCAGTACTGTCCCTCCGACAGTGCAGCGCTCCCTCAGTACTGACCCTCCGACAGTGCAGCGCTCCCTCAGTACTGTCCCCCCGACAGTGCGGCGCTCCCTCAGTACTGACCCTCCGACAGTGCAGCGCTCCCTCAGTACTGAGCCTCCGACAGTGCAGCACTCCCTCAGTACTGCCCCTCTAACAGTGCAGCGCTCCCTCAGTACTGACCCTCCGACAGTGCAGCACTCCCTCAGTACTGCCCCTCTGACAGTGCAGCGCTCCCTCAGTACTGCCCCTCCGACAGTGCAGCGCTCCCTCAGTACTGCCTGATGTAAGAAAACTACTAGGCACTTGGTCTAAGCGTTAAACAAAGCTTTAATCAAGTGTTTTACAACATGGAGGTCTAGTTGTGTCCTTGACTAGTTCCTGTTAAGAATGTCCTGCGCAAGCTGGGCCCGTGCCCGAGTATTTATACTCTCCCTGGACAGCGCCACCCATAGGCCACTCAGTATCATTTCATAAGTCTCTCTTTTATGAATGACTGATTCATGTCATTCTTCCCGCCTGAAGGATTGGTAGTCCGGCGACTTCCTTCTATCGGACTAATTGGACTACGAATAGCTGCAGTTATTTTGCAGCTGGAAGGTGTAATGTATGTACCTTTAAGGGGGGAACTACTTTTTACAGCTCATGTATACTGCAGTACCGGCAGTAACCACACCTGTATATAGCACTGAGTAGTAATCTGTACAGTTCAGTTCCAGATGGAGCCACGTTGAGTAAACACCTGTTGTACCATTCTCCTGCAGTCTGTGTCTTATTATACACAGATACAACACTGGCGACAAGGCAAGTTCGATCCTACCTGCAACTCTGCATCACCTCCCAGGGATTCGTTCCTGCTGATTGCAGAAAGATTCAAGTTTCACAAACGGAACCAGCATAAGGATGAAAGCAATGCTGAATATTTAACAGAACTGCGCAAACTATCGAAACACTGCCAGTTTGGAACGGGGCTGGCAGATACCTTAAGGGACAAGTTTGTGTGTGGGCTTCAAAGTGAAGGAACCCAGAAACGGCTTTTATCTGAAAAGGACCTTACGCTGGAAAAGGCTTTTAGCATTGCGGTATCATATGAAGCAGCAGCACGGGGCGCTGCAGAGATACAACAGAGACCGCAAGAATATGGCACAAACGAAATGTCATACAGAATAGAGAAGTGCTATCGCTGCGGCAGAACAACACACGACCACAATGATTGCTGGTTCAAAGACAAAGTGTGCAGGCAGTGTGGAAAAGTAGGACACATAGCACGAGTCTGCAGGTCGGGAAAGAAAACCAGCAATAAGAAATCTCCAAAAGAAAAGTACAAGAAGGTACATAAGGTGACGGAGAATAGTTCAGACGAACAAAAGAGTGATACCGACTCCGAAAGCAGGGAGCTGAGTTGTCTGAAGCTACATAATGTGATCAAAACGGAGGATCACCGAACCATTTGGGTCACTCTCAAGTTAGCAGGAGTCCAGGTAAAAATGGAATTGGACACAGGATCAGCCCTAACAGTCATAAACCGATGGGACTATGAGCGGCTATTCTCACACATACCCTTGAGAGACACAAAAATTATTTTGAAGATGTACACGGGGCAAAAAGTCTACCCCAAAGGAAAAATAAGGGTGGCCGTTATATATAACGGTAAGGAAACACCAAAACTAGACCTGTATGTATTGCAAGATGGAGGACCACCATTACTGGGATGTGAATGGACCCAGAAAATACAGCTGGATTGGCATTCCATACAAGCACTGACTGTGGCTGCCAAAAAGGATGACGACGTCACACCTGGGCGACTGTGAAAGATCCTAACTGACGCGCAAGAAGTGTTCCAGCAAGGACTCAGAACACTAAAAGGCATGACAGCAACAATTAAAATCGAAGAAAACGCAAGCCCAAAATTTTTCAAGGCCAGACCGGTACCTTATGCGATCCGCCCAGCCGTTGAAGCAGAGCTGGAGAGTTTGGAACGTTCAGGAGTACTGTCCAAGGTAGACTGGAGCGAGTGGGCTACACCCATTGTCCCTGTGATGAAAAAGTCGTTGAGCAGCACGACTGGGGAACCAAGGAAGGTTCGCATCTGTGGGGACTTTAAGGTAACAGTGAACCCAGTCCTTCACACCGTACAATATCCACTTCCGCGGATTGAAGATATTTTCGCCTCGCTATCTGGAGGGAAACGCTTCACTAAGATTGATCTGGCCCAGGCGTATCTGCAAATGGAAGTAGAAGAAGCATCAAAAAAATACCTCACAATCAACACCCATAAAGGTCTCTACCAATACAACCGGCTGGTATTCGGGGTAGCATCAGCTCCGGCTATTTGACAAAGGGCAATGGAACAAGTCCTGCAAGGGATCCCAGGAACCCAGTGTTATTTGGATGACTTCCTGGTCACGGGCGAAAATGATAGTGATCACCTCGCCAACCTGGAGCAGGTGCTCACTAGATTGAAGGAATATGGGCTCCGAGCTAACCGCCCCAAATGCGAGTTTTTTAAAAAACAGATCTCGTATTGTGGCCACGTTATCGATAAAGAGGGGTTACATAAGTCCCGAGAAAAGATTGAGGCAGTAGTCAAGGCTCCAGCACCGGAAAACGTGTCACAACTGAGGTCGTTCCTTGGGCTGGTAAACTACTACCATAAGTTCTTGCCAAATTTGTCTACAATACCACACCCACTGAACACCCTACTGCAAACTGGGGTGCCATGGAAGTGGAGTGACGAATGTAAACGAGCTTTCCAGAAGAGCAAAACACTAATCACATCGAAAGAGGTATTGGTCCATTTCAACCCAGCACTACCAATTCGGTTGGCGTGTGATGTGTCACCCTATGGCATTGGAGCGGTGCTGTAGCACAAATTCTCGGACGGCTCAGAGAGGCCAATAGCCTTTGCGTCACGATCACTAACCTCAGCCGAGCGTAGCTATGCCCAGATTGACAGGGAGGCCCTCAGCCTAGTGTGGGGAGTGAAAAAGTTCAATCACTATCTGCACGGGCAGAAATTTACCTTGCTGACTGACCACCAGCCTCTTGTCTCCATTTTTAATTCTAAGAAGGGCGTTCCGGTGATGACTGCGCAACGACTACAAAGATGGTCACTCTTTCTAGGGGCGCACCACTATGAGATTGAATATAAGGGCACGAAACAGCATGGAAATGCTGATGGGCTATCACGCCTGCCACTGCCTACTGCGGAGGAAGCACCAGCAGTGGATCCTGTCGAAATATTTCATTCGACTGTAGTTGAATACCTACTGGTAACTAACGCTCGTATAGAACAGGAGACCCGAAATGACCCGACACTGTCTCGGGTATATGATTTGACGGTGAAGGGATGGCCAGCACATGGCAACTCACTGTTGCCAGCATTCTCGACAAGAAGAGAACAGCTGTAAGTGTGCCGGGGGACCTTGATGTGTGGATCCAGAGTAGTAATTCCACCCAAGTTAAGGGATAGAGTGCTCAATGAGCTTCATGAGGGTCATCTGGGAGGGATAAAAATGAAAAGCCTAGCCAGGGCTTATGTGTGGTGGCCGGGAATCGATAAACAAATCGAGGACCTGACCAAGAGCTGCTCAGGATGCCAGAAAGTCCAAAATGCACCACCACATGCCCCTCTACACCCACGGGAGTGGCCCTCATCTCCATGGCAACGGGTGCATATTGATTTTGCTGGTCTATTCATGGACTCAATGTTTTTAATAGCCGTGGATGCGCACTCGAAATGGCCTGAGGTCATCAAAATGTCCTCCACCACCATGGAGAAAACTATTGCAGTCCTACGGACCATTTTTGCCAGGAATGGCTTGCCAGAACAGATTTGCTCTGATAACGGACCACAGTTTGTGTCCGAAGAGTTCCGGAGGTTTATGAAGAAGAATGGGGTAAGGCATTACACATCTGCCCCGTATCATCCAGCCACAAATGGATTGGCTGAGAGGTTCGTACAAACCTTTAAGAAGGCAATAAAGGCTATGTACAATGACAACATTCCGCTGCAGCATAAGGTGGGCAATTTCCTGTTCGCCTACTGGAATGCGACACATGCAGTCACCAACCAGGCCCCGGCCATGATGTTCTTTAACCGAAGGTTAAGATCTCGCCTGGATTTGCTCAGACCAAACGTACGAAGAGATGTTGAGAGCAAGCAATTCCAGCACATCCATGAGAAGCCAACAAGGAGCTTCAATGTAGGGCAACCAGTCTTGGCCCGCGACTACCGAACAGAAAAATGGCAGCCAGGAACGATATGCACACAGCAGGGCCCACTAATGTACACAGTGGACGTTGGGGAGAACATCGTGAGAAGCCATGCTGACCAGATCCTGGAGTCACAGGAACAAGTCAACCCCATGTCTCGCCGATACATACCTGGTGAGGAACTCGACGTACAGGTCGCATCTGCCCCAGAAACAGTAGCATCGGAAGCTGATGACTCAATCGACAACAGGGTGCCAGAATCGCCTCCGCACCAAGAGCGAGACACTCGGGAAAGGCGCTATCCAGAAAGGATCAGGAAGCCTCCCCAAAGACTGAATATATAAATGGACTATTTTCAGCTAACGTTGTATGTTAAAAGTGTTAATTGTAATTAGTTTGATATTTAATTGTTAAATGAGTGTTATGGTACTGTTAATCTAAAAGGGGAGGAATTGTAATGTATATACCTTTAAGGGGGGAACTACTTTTTACAGCTCATGTATACTGCAGTACCGGCAGTAACCACACCTGTATATAGCACTGAGTAGTAATCTGTAGAGTTCAGTTCCAGAGTGAGCCACGTTGAGTAAACACCTGTTGTACCGTTCCCCTGCAGTCTGTGTCTTAGTACTGACGGACACAACAGAAGGCACGTCTCCTCGGACCGTGTCTTGGTCCCTTGGTCGCTTGGTTGTGGCATTTGAGTGGAGAGAGAGTGTGGTAAGTAGGAGAAAAAGTCATTTAAGTGTATTTTGTGAATTTTAGTGTGCTAAAAAGTTAATTATTTGAAGTGAGTTACATTTTTTAGTGTAAATTAAGCTGTTGGGGAGCTTAAACCGGAAGTAGAATCCGGGTATAAAAGGGGCGGGACTAGTGCGGCTGCACAGAGTGCGGTGCATTGAGTGGAGCGAGAGTTTGTAAGTGGGAGAGTTCGGGCAAGTGAGATTCAAAGAGGAGGCTGGTGATCAGCTGGTTGGTAGGTTCTCTTCCTTCTCTTTTATACCTTTAAGTTGGTAAGTCCTATTGAATAGTGGTGTGATATTATCATCTATATCCAGGCAGGGTCTTCATAACTAATATTAAGAAATTTAATTAATTATATAGAATGGAGCAGGTGATGTTGCGAGATGTGGGAGCCGGTGGACCCCATTGAGGCTCACGGTGAATACATCTGCGACAAGTGTTTGCTGCTAGAGGAACTCCAACTCCGTATTGAGGAGCTTGAGACCGAGCTTCAGACACTGCGACACATCAGGGAGGGGGAGAAGTTCCTGGACTCTATGTTTCAGGAGGTAGTCACACCTATGAAATTAATTAATTCAGATGTAGTCCATGGTCAGGGACAGGACGGTGTGACTATGAGTGAGGCAGGTACAGGGATCCAGGCGATAGTGTTGAAGGAGCCGCAGCCCTTGCTCTTGTCAAACAGTTTCGAGATTCTTTCTCCCTGTGAGGGCGGGAGCGGGGACTGCAGGGAGGATGAGCAACCTGGCCACAGCACCGTGGAACAGGGGGCCATTCAAGTGGGGGAGTAAAAAGAAATGTTGTAGTGGCAGGGGATAGTATCTATAGTAATCTGGGATGTAATGCTTAAGTTATCCACCAGATGGAGACAAATATTAAGGGATCATATTTACCAGTATTCAGGTACTGTCCTGGCACACCACTTATTAAGGTAGTGGCATTGCATTCTTGGAATGACTCAGAGGTTGATCCTCCAGCTTTGTAATCGCACAGTAAGAAATAGAGTGTGTTTGCTGCAGCTGTAAGAGCTATGTTCTCTCTACATATGTATAATTAAACAGTTGAGTTTTGGTTCCTGAAGTCTGGTTTATCTCAGTTTCTGACCTTACCACTCGGATATCACATTTGGGGACAAGGCTGAATAGGTCTCATCTTGAAGAAGGGAAAATAAAAGAAAAAAAGCACTGAATCAAGGAATCATGGCTGCTATGGTAGGACAGCTCTCTGCTTTTGATGTTCAGATGCAGACCTGGAATGAATACTTTGAGTTGCTGGAGCATTTCTTTGTAGCAAATGATATAGTTGATGTCGGGAAAAGGAGAGCTATTTTGCTCACTTCCGTGGGAAGTCAGACGTATAGTTTAATGAGGAACTTATGCATGCCTGAAAAGCCTGGAGGCATTACATTTGCTAACTTAGTGGCCTTGCTGAAGGAACATTTCAATCCCAGACCGAGTGAGATTGTACAGCATTTCAAATTTAATTCACGGAACAGGAAACCGGGAGAGACTGTATTGGATTATGTAGCGGTGTTGAGAAAACTGGCACACGATTGCAATTACGGGAACAGTTTGAAAGACATGCTGAGAGATAGGCTTGTTTGCGGGATAATAGATGCTCGAATGCAGAGGAGATTATTGTCCAAGACTGGGCTTACGTATGAAAAAGCATTGGAACTTGCTCAAGCCATAAAGACAGCTAACCATGATGTAAAAGAAATACAAGGTTCAGACTGGGCTACGACAAAGCAAGTTGCAGGCCCGGTTGTGCACAAGTTAAATATAAGTCAGAAACCACAACGTGGGCATGTGAAGGCATGTTATAGATGCAATGGAGATCACCTGGTGAGGGAATGCAGGTTTTGGAGGAAAAGTGCCACAGGTGTGGGAAAAAAGGACATATAAAACGTGTTTGCCAAGCAAAAGCTACCCTGGAGGTATACAAACCTAAAGGGGGAGAAAAGCAAAACCTAGTAAGAGAAGTGAAAAAACAGGGAGCACATCACATCAGTGGAGAAGCTGAGAAAGAAGATGACATGTTCATATTGCATAGTATGGTAGAGGACATTCCAAAAGTGGATCCTATCACTTTGCAACTGACAGTAAATGACTCTAAGGTCAACTTTGAGGTGGATACCGGATGTGGTGTTACCATAATGAACAGGGAGGAGTACTCAAAATTGTGGAACCGTGCAAAAGTTCCAGAGTTAACGTCTTGCTATATGCAGCTTAAAACATATACTGGTGAACGAGTGGTGACATTGGGTACAGCTACTGTAACTGTGAAACACAGGGACACCGTGGAACAGCTACCTGTAGTTGTAGTATCGGGTTCTGGACCAAACTTGTTAGGTTGGGGCTGGATACAAGAACTTAAATTAGATTGGGGAGCAATAAATCAACTAGAGGGAGGCAAACAATTGTCTTTGCAAGACGTGTTGATTGAACATGAGAACGTGTTCAAGGAAGAACTTGGCACATTTAATGGCCCCCCAGCTAAGATTTATGTAGACAAGGAGGCACTGCCAAGGTTTTTTAAACAATGACCTGTGCCGTATGCTATGAAACTGAAGGTAGAGGCTGAGCTTGACCGTCTTTTGAGAGAGAACATTCTGGAACCCGTGAAATGTTCAGAATGGGCAGCTCCCATTGTACCTGTTTTAAAACCAGACAATTCGGTAAGAATCTGTGGAGATTATAAATTGACTGTAAATAGGGTGTCTAAACTTGAACAGTATCCTATTCCTAAAACTGAGGATCTTTTTGCAAACCTGGCTGGAGGGAAGAAATTCACGAAGCTGGATATGAGTCATGCATACTTGCAGATTACACTGGATGAGGAATCCAAGAAGTATGTAACCATAAATACACACAAGGGTTTGTTACCTATAACCGCTTGCCATTCGGTGTCTCATCTAGTCCAGCTATCTTCCAGAGGACTATTGAGGGTGTACTGCAAGGGATTCCACATGTTTCAATCTATCTGGGTGATATTCTGGTGATGGGAAGAACTGACCAGGAGCATCTGAGCACTCTGAGAGAGGTACTACAAAGATTGGATAAGGCTGGGTTATGGCTCAAGAGGAGTAAGTGCACTTTCCTGGGGAATGAGGCCGTGTTCCTGGGACATAGAGTGGATGCCACCGGGCTCCATCCAATCAAGGAGAAGGTACAAGCACTGCAGGAGGCCCCAGCTCCTACAAATGTGACTGAGTTAAAAGCTTACCTGGGACTGCTAAACTATTATAACAGGTTTTTACCAAACTTGGCAACAGTGTTAGCACCTCTTCACAAACTTCTGCACAAGGAGACACAGTGGCAGTGGGAAGAGGAACAGAGGGTTTCATTTGAACAGTCCAAGAAACTGATGCTGTCCTCGGATGTGTTGGTTCACTACAATGCAGAGAAAGACATCATTCTCTCTTGTGACGCTTCACCTTACGGGGTGGGGGCAGTTCTTTCACACAGCTTGGAAGATGGAACAGAAAGACCAATAGGGTTTATGTCTCGAACTCTGACCCCAGCGGAAAAAAACTATTCCCAGTTAGATAAAGAGGGATTAGCAGTAATGTTTGGGTTACAGAGGTTTCACAAGTACATATATGGCAGGAAATTCACCATATGCACCGATCATAAACCTCTTCTCTCTCTTTTTTATGAAATGAAGGCAGTACCACAGATGGTGTCACCCCGGATCCAGAGGTGGGCAGTGACGTTAAGGGCGTATGAGTATGTCATCGTTTACAAGGCGGGCAAGTACCATGGGAATGCAGATGCCTTGAGCCGTCTTCCACTGCCAGGTACACCTATCCGTGCAGCTCCAGAGGACAGAGTTTTGATGTTGGAGGACACGGACACGGCAATTGTGACCGCAGAACAAGTAAGGACTTGGACTGGTAAAGATCCAGTACTGTCTAGAGTCCGAGAATATGTAATGAGGGGTTGGCTACAACATCTGGAAGGGACTGATTTCATACCTTACAGTGTCAGGAAAACAGAGCTGAGTGTGCAGGATGGTTGCGTGTTGTGGGGAGCTCGAGTGATTATTCCACAGCCAGCACGATAGTCTATCCTAGGGCAACTACATCAGTGTCGTCCTGGAGTTTCGCGTATGAAAGCCTTGGCAAGGAGTTACTTGTGGTGGCCAAAGCTAGATGAGGAGATAGAAAATCTTGTCAAGACATGCAGCACTTGTCAAGTACACAGGAAGGCATCAGCAGCAGCTCCACTCCACCCCTGGGAGTGGCCGGATAAACCATGGAGAAGATTACATGTAGATTATGCAGGTCCATTTATGGGAAAAATGTTCCTCATAATCATTGATGCACATTCCAAATGGATGGATGTGTATCCTGTAAATTCTGCTTCATCTACTTTTACTATAGACTGCCTGCGTAGGAGTTTTAGTAATTAAGGGATACCGGAGATCGTAGTAAGTGACAATGCCACATGTTTTGTGAGTACAGAAACAAAAGAGTTCATGAGAAACAATGGCATAGTGCACGTGACTTCAGCTCCATATCATCCGTCTTCAAATGGACTTGCGGAGAGAGCCATACAAACATTTAAGGAGATGATGGAAAAAAGTGCGGAAGGGAGTTTGGCAGCAAAGGTGTCACGAGTTCTGTTCAGCTACAGAATAGCACCTCAATCTACCACAGGACTCTCTCCTGCTGAGCTGTTGTTAGGACGTCGACTACGCTCCACTCTTGACCTGGTTCACCCAGATCTAAAAAGGAAGGTGGAAAACCGACAAATCAAACAAAAGAAGAACCATGACAGAAGGACAAAGAGCCGCAGTGTTGGAGAAGGAGATGCGGTCCTTACCAGGAATTTCAGTTATGGTCCAAAATGGATTCCTGGCATCATAGACTCAATGACCGGTCCAGTTTCATATACGGTCATGGTGGGAACTGGTCAGGTAGTACACAGACATGTGGATCAGATACTGACCAGACAAAGGGAAATCGAACTTGAGGTTCCAGAGGAAATGTTGGAGGGCAAGTTGGTCCCCAGTTATCCAAATGCATTGGTGGTACCAACACCACGAACAGAGCCAGTTATACCGGGACCCCTTCGTCAAGAGGAAACCATCGTAGCAGAGTCAGATATTCTGAGTACTGCTCAGGAGCAGCAGGTGGCTATACCACAACCAAGCAGGGACTTGACTGTAAGACGTTCACCAAGGACTCACAAGCCGCCAGAGAGATTGATCACGACCTGCTAGATTCGTTCAGTATGGACTATCGTTAAAGAAGTTTCCTTATGGACTTTTTAAGAATGTTGTTAAGAAATTATTGTAAACATAAGAGGGGGGGATATAGTAATCTGGGATGTAATGCTTAAGTTATCCACCAGATGGAGACAAATATTAAGGGATCATATTTACCAGTATTAAGGTACTGTCCTGGC
The DNA here is from genome assembly GCF_052327205.1 of Somniosus microcephalus. NCBI lineage: Eukaryota > Metazoa > Chordata > Chondrichthyes > Squaliformes > Somniosidae > Somniosus > Somniosus microcephalus. Next base: position 4,199,389 of record NC_140998.1, on the reverse strand, counting down.
ACACCACTTATTAAGGTAGTGGCATTGCATTCTGGGTATGACTCACAGGTTGATCCTCCATCTTTGTGATCGCACAGTAAGAAATAGAGTGTGTTTGCTGCAGCTGTAAGAGCTATGTTCTCTGCTACATATGTATAATTAAACAGTTGAGTTTTGGCTCCTGAAGTCTGGCTTATCTCAGTTTCTGACCTTACTACTCGGATATCACAGTATCATTAGGGGGATAGACAGGGTTCTCTACAGTCGAGAGCGGAAGTCCCGAAGGCTGTGCTGTCTGCCTGGTGCCAGGGTTAAGGACATCTCTTCTGGGCTGGAAAGAAACTTGGAGTGGGAGGGGGAGGATCCAGTTGTCGTGGTCCATGTTGGTACAAACGACGTAGATAGGACAAGGAAGAAGGTTCTGTTAAAGGAGTATGAACAGCTAGGGGTCAAATTAAAAAACAGAACCTCAAGGGTAATAATCTCTGGATTATTACCTGAGACACGAGCGAATTTGGCTAGGATAAATAAAATTAGAGAGTTAAATGCGTGGCTCCAAGACTGGTGTGGGAGAAATGGGTTTTGCTTCCTGGGACACTGGCACCAGTACTGGGACAGGAGGGAGCTGTTCCGTTGGGACGGACTTCACTTGGCCAGTGCTGGGACTAGAATCCTGGCGAATCGAATAACTAGGGCTGTAGAGAGGGCTTTAAACTAATTAGTGGGTGGGCAGACAAACTTATCCCTTAAGGTATCTGCCAGTCCTGCTCCGAACTGGCAGTGTTTCGATAACTTGCGTAGTTCAGTAAGATAGTCAGCATTACTCTCATCTTTGTGCTGGTTTCTTTTATGGAACTTGAATCTTTCTGCTATCAGCAGCGGTGTAGGGTTTAGATGTTCCTGTAAGATATTGACAATCTCTTCAAAGCTTTTCTCCATTGGTTTAGCTGGGGTAATTAAATTCCGCAATAGGCCGTACGTTCTCGCGCCCATCAAATTCAATAATACCGACGCCTTCTTTTCATCGGCCACCTCATTTGCCTTGCAGTACACTTCAATTCTTTCCACATACGTGGTCCAGTCTTCTATTTCGTTGTCGAAAGCAGTGATGCTGCCACTCTTCGGCATCTTGGGTGGTTTAAAATGGCACCTCCTGCGCTTTTCCTTCTTCCCCAATGGATTAAAATGGCGCCTCCCGCGCTTTTCCTTCTTCCCCCTGCTGCCAATGCTGCTCCTAGTGTTCTAAATAGTAATGGCGGCGCCCCACGGCTTCTGCGCGTCTCTCTTTTGTTAATTAATTTTCTTAGTTTTATTCTTCTTCGACGCTGTCCACTGCGCGTCTCTTTTCCTTCCCGTTTTTTATTTTCTTTAACACTGCCCGGCTCTTGAGCACCGACCACGCCCTGTGCGCTCCACCCTCTCTCTCTCTTTTCCTTCCCAACGACGCTGCACGGCCCCCTTGCAGAGCCGCTCGATCGAGCCCTAGCCCGCCGCAGTCCGGAAGGGTCAGCGCACTACCTGCTACCAGCACGATTTGCTGGAACACCTTGACTGGAGAGCCAAGCCCAGCTCTCCACAGCTTCCCCTGCGATTCTCTGAACTCCGATGGATCACTGGGTGGTTGCCCACGGTCGACGCCCGTTGCTCTGGCTTCGACCTCCAAGAAGCTTCTTTTCAGGGATGGATCCCCGTGAGGTGATGCAGTACTGCAGGTGAGTTTGAACCTGCTCGTCACCACTGCAGTGTCCGCGTACCAATAACACACGGGCTGCAGGAGAACGGTAATAACAGGTGTTTACTGAACAGAGGGTATGCTGGAACTGAAAGTACAGAAGCCTGCTACGGCTTTATAGACAGGTGTGGTCACTGCCGGTACTACAGTATAAAAGCAGTTCTCTCTTAAAGGTACATACACAACAGATACAAAGATGGGAAGGAAATTAGTGAGTGAGGAGGACATAAAAAACCTGCAAAGGGAAATTGACAGGCTAAGTAAGTGGGCAGAGATTTGGCAGATGGAATACAATGGGCCAGAAATTCAGATCGGGGGCTTGCCGCACGTGCAAGGCCCCGATATGCACTTACCCGACGCGCTGGCCGTTGACCTCCAGGGACGCTTGGAATTCGATTTTGAAAAAGAAGAATCCCGGGCAGAGTATGACATCACGCCACCCAGGAGTGCAGCCAGCGCGAAGCCTGTAGCGCGCTGTGCAACTGAGACATGCCCCTTGAGGTCTCAGTTTAACAGGACACGCCCCCAATGTTTCTGCCAAGCTGCTAAGCATTTTTACATGCAAAGCAGCAGTTTAAATAGGTTTTTGGAAGTTTTTTGAAGATTTTGGTAACTTTTATAAACTTTTAAAAACGTTTACATTATTTTGAAGAATCTGAAGTAGTTTTAAACAGAATTAAAGCAATTTAAAGACTTTTAAAAGCCCTAAAATAATTTTTTTAATTCCATTTATTTATTTAGTAATGTCGTCATCATACGTGTCTTCACACTGTTCCCTTTGGGGAACTGTATGAAGTGGTGGAAGGATTTATGGCCATGCTTAACGCTCATTCCGTGACCGTAACCATCTTTGAACCAGCCATTAGGGCGGTTAGTCCTATGGCGGGAGGGTTTTACGGGCTCCCACAAGCTATACAAGGAGGGGGGGCCACCCACACCCACGGACGCAAATATCCCACTGGATGTCAACCCAGAATTTAGAGCCGGAGCTCCGACTCCACTTGCCGGGACTGTCTGGAGCGGGGTTCGAAACCCTACCCTGATCTGGCCCAGCGGCGGGGATCCTACCGCTATGCCAAAGGCCCAATCCGATTAGCAACGTGAAATGGCTGGAATGAGCACAATTCACGGCATTAAAAGAACTCACAATTGAACTGATGATGACCTCAGCAATCTCCTCAAGGAGGTGGAGGCGCAGCGCCTGCTCATCATTGGTAATGAGAAGTCAAAGGCGCCGCAAAAAGGGCAGATGATAGCTTGGTCTTTCAAGTGGCAGCATAGGGCTCCAGTCACGGGGAGGGAAAAGGCACAGGAAACGTATGGGTGTCACCTTTTGTGCGGAGTGGGCCTTTTGCGTAGCAGTAAGCATCCCCGCCGCTGGGCCAGAAGGAGTAGGGTTTCGAACCCCACTCCAGACAGTCCCGGCAAGTGGAGTCGGAGCTCCAACTATAAATTCTGGGTGGACATCCAGCGGGATACTTGCGTCCGTGGGTGTGGGTTGCCCCCCCCCTCAGATGGGTTGTGGGAGCCCGTAAAACCCTCACGCCATAGGACTAACCACCCTAATGGCTGGTTCAAAGATGGTTACGGTCACGGAATGAGCGTTAATCACGGCCATAAATCCTTCCACCACTTCATACAGTTCCTGAAAGGGAACAGTGTGAGGATACGTACGACGATGACCTCTTGCGCAATGCACCTCCTTGGACCCTCATGCGCAGATGCGAGGGGGCAAATCGTGCAATTGTTAAATTTTTCATTTTATTGACATGTAAAATGTTGGCCCAGTAATTCCCTTCCAAATGCGCGAGTACGGTCGGGGTACTTACGCGTCTGGCCGGAGGAAATGCCGGTTTTCAGCATGCACAGCGCATGCGGGGAAAACCGGCATTTCCTGTCCTCTGAACAAAGGGGTTCAGAGGCAGAACGCGTGCGCAGTAAAATTTGCCGCTTTCATTCATGCTTTCAGTGAGGTCAAGTCCTTACAACTTACACATGAAAAAAGCATGGGTACAGTTGCTCCAGAGGCTGCGGAGGAAGATATTTCTTATCGTGGAGCTTCTGAAAGTATGTATGTCTGTATATATTCCTTTGCGTGTTATGTATATATTCCTTTACTTATGTGTATGAATGTATTATTTAATTATGACTTTCAGAGAAAGTAACTTATTGGAAAATCATAATTAAAAACATACATTCATACACATAAGTAAAGGAATATAAAACATACATACATATACGTAAAGGAATATATGCGGACATACATACATAATTACTTATTACTGATGAAAAGTTTCTTTCTTAAAAGTGCTGGAAATGTTACATTACTCATTTTAGAACACTCATTTTCACATTCAATTCACACAGCCACAATTGCTCCTTCTACCTACCGGTCTGAAAATCCGTTTAAAAAAAAAAATTTAAACTTTAAAACTTACTTAAAATTTCTTAAAATAACTTCCCTCCCTTTCCCAAACAAAAATATTGCCTTTCAGAAGCTCCACGATAAAATATATCTTCCTCCACAGCCTTGGAACAACTTTACACATGCTTTTTTCAAGTGTAACTTGTAAGGACTTACCCTCACTGAATCCATGAATGAAATCGACGAAGTTCACTGCGCAAGCGCTGCCTGTGCAGGCGCATGCGCTGTGCCTCTGAACCCCTTCGTTCAGAGGACTGGAAATGCCGGCATTCCCCGCATGCGCTGTGCATGCTGAACGCTGGCATTTCCACCGGCCAGATGTGTGAGTACCCAGACCGTACTCACGCATTTGGACCCGAATTTCTGGCCCAATACTGGAAAGTGTGAGGTTATGCACTTTGGCAGGAAAAATCATAGAGCAAGTTATTATCTTAATGGCAAGAAACTGGAAAGTACTGTAGTACAAAGGGGTCTGGGGGTCCTGGTGCACGAAACTCAAAAAGTTAGTATGCAGGTGCAGCAAGTGATCAAGAAGGCCAATGGAATGTTGGCTTTTATTGCTAGGGGGATAGAATATAAAAACAGGGAGGTATTGTTGCAGTTGTACAAGGTATTGGTGAGACCGCACCTGGAATACTGCATACAGTTTTGGTGTCCATACTTAAGAAAAGACATACTTGCTCTCGAGTCAGTACAAAGAAGGTTCACTCGGTTAATCCCGGGGATGAGGGGGTGGACATATGAGGCGAGGTTGAGTAGACTGGGACTCTACTCATTGGAGTTCAGAAGAATGAGAGGCGATCTTATTGAAACATATAAGATTGTGAAGGGGCTTGATCGGGTGGATGCGGTGAGGATGTTCCCAATCACAGAATCACAGAAACCCCACAGTGCAGATAGAGGCCATTTCGGCCCATCGAGCGTGCACCGACACATATCCCACCCGATCCCCGTAACCCCTACATCAACACATATCCCACCCTATCCCCGTAACCCCACGTATTTAAATCCCCCTAACACTAAGGGTCAATTTATCATAGCCAATCAACCTAACCCGCACATCTTTGGACCCAATGATGGGTGAAACTAGAACTAGGGGGCATAATCTTAGAATAAGGGGCTGCTCTTTCAAAACTGAGATGAGGAGAAACTTCTTCACTCAGAGCGTAGTAGGTATGTGGAATTTGCTGCCCCAGAAAGCTGTGGAAGCTACATCATTAAATAAATTTAAAACAAATATAGACAGTTTCTTAGAAGTAAAATGTGATGAAATATTCCATTCATCACTCATCAGTATTTCTCTGCCTGTGACTGTGGTTGGTTTCAGTTTCATTTCCATTGTATTGTACTGTGTGTAGGGCTCCGCCCATACCTGGCTCCTATGTAAGCTGGCCCAGCCTGCAGCACATCCAGTACGGCAGACCTCTGGATGGAAGATACATTCTCCTCTGTGTGTTACCTTCTAAGTCAATAAAAGCCTTGTTTTGTTTCGCTAACATCGAGTCTCGGATTTATTGAGGCACATCAATTTTATTGACTTAATTTTCAACACAATGGATCAACTCTTGAAACCCGAACGTTTGGATTTGGGCCAGCATGCTTCGGACGCATCGGCACACTTCGGACACTGGTTTATGTGTATGGAATTCTTCCTGGACAATTCCGCAGCCGTCAAAGACGCTACGGACGCTGCGAGTATGAAACTCGGAATTCTGCGGAATTGGGTAAGCCAGGCGGTTTACCCCCTCATCCAAGATGCCGACACGTACCCGGCCGCCTGCGACATCTTAAAGGCGCATTACCAGCAGCCTACGAATGAGGTGTATGCTAGGCATCTGCTCGCTACTCGCGCACAGCGACCTGGGGAATCGGTGGAGGAGTTCCTAGGCACCCTGAAAACGCTTGGCAAAGACTGCAAGTGCCAAGATGTAAAAGCCGCAGTGTACACTGACGAGCTTGTTCGCGATGCCTTTATCACAGGCCTCAGCTCCACTTACATCCGGCAGAGACTGCTGGAAAAAACGGGATTGGACCTGAAACAGGCTGCGGACACAGCACGATCCCTGGATGTGGCCCAGAGAAACTCGGACGCCTACTCTTCAGCCCGTGCCATCCACGCCGCCACGTGTGCACCAAGGGCGCCGCCATCTTGGAAGGCATCTTCCCCGCCCGGCAGCCCGACACCGTCGGGGCCCCGTTCTCCCCCCAGAAGCCCTACGACAGCCGCGACGCGTCGGGGACCCAACTGCTACTTCTGCGGGCAGCCGAAGCACACCAGAAACCTGTGCCCGGCGAAAGGCACCACCTGCTTTAAGTGCGGTAAGAAGGGGCACTTCGGGAAGGTGTGCAGAGGGAACCCCGCCGGAAAACCCGCCACCGCCGCGTGTGCGCCGTGGGAGCGGCCATCTTGGACACCATCTTGCCCGACCTCGTGGGGTCCGCCATCTTGTGAGCAGACAGCGTGGACGCCATCTTGTCTCGATCAGGACCCTACAGTGGCATCGGTCACAGTGGACCAGACCAGGCCGCACCCGCTATCCAAATCAATGGTGGTCATCGAGGTAAACGGGTGCAGGGTTAAGTGTTTAATTGACAGTGGAAGCACGGAGAGTTTTATCCACCCTGAACTGGTACAACAACTCTCCCTAAAGCTGGTCCCTACTCGGGGTACCATCTCTATGGCTGATAAAACCCAGACATCGACCATTATGGGTTACTGCACGGTACAATTGTCCATTAACGGAACTGTGTACGATAATTTTAAAGTATTAATCATGAAGAATCTATGTGCGAGCGTGATCTTGGGCCTGGATTTCCAGTGCTACCACCAAAGCATCACGCTCAATTACGGTGGGTCCCAGCTGCCCCTCACAGTGTGCGGTCTGGCTACCCTGAAGGTAAAGCCGCCTTCGCTATTCGCGAACCTTACCCCTAACTGCCGGCCAATAGTGACCAAAAGCAGGAGGTACAGCTGGGAGGACAGGCGGTTTATCGCGACCGAGGTAGACAGGCTCCTGAAAGAGCGCATTATTGAACGCAGCAATAGCCCGTGGCGCGCCCAAGTGGTGGTGGTAAGGGGTAGTGAGAAGAAACGGATGGTGATCGACTATAGCCAAACGATCAACAGGTACACCCAACTAGACGCCTACCCGCTACCCCGCATATCAGAAATGGTGAACCAAATCGCCCAATACCGGGTGTTCTCCACCATCGACCTCAAGTCAGCGTACCACCAGCTCCCTATCAGACCAGAGGACTGCCCGTACACCGCCTTCGAGGCGAACGGACGCCTCTACCAATTCCTCAGAGTCCCCTTTGGGGTGACGAATGGGGTCTCGGTCTTCCAGAGGGAGATGGACCGCATGGTCGATGACCACCACTTGCAGGCAATCTTCCCCTACCTCGACAACGTCACCATCTGCGGTCACAACCAGCAGGATCACGACTCGAACCTCGAGAGGTTCCTGAAAACCGCACAAAAACTCAACCTCACCTACAACGAGGACAAGTGCGTTTACAACACCACGCGCCTCTGCATACTAGGCAGCGTGGTGGAGAATGGGGAAATCGGACCAGACCCCGACCGATTGCGCCCCCTACGGGAGCTGCCCCTGCCCAACACTCCCAAAGCCCTGAAAAGATGCCTGGGGTTATTTTCTTATTATTCCCAATGAGTCCCCAACTACTCCGACAAAGCCCGCCCCCTCTTGAAAGCATCCTCTTTTCCGCTCTCTGCTGAGGCCCATGCCGCCTTCAAAAGCATTAAGCAGGATATTGAGTGGGCCACGCTACAGGCAGTGGACGAGAACACTCCCTTTCAAGTGGAAAGTGATGCGTCTGACTTTGCCTTGGCGGCCACCCTCAACCAGGCGGGGCGGCCCGTAGCTTTCTTCTCGAGGACCCTCCAAGGGCCCGAGATCAGACACTCCTCCGTAGAAAAGGAGGCCCAAGCCATCGTGGAGGCAGTGCGCCACTGGCGCCACTACCTAGCCGGCAAACGCTTCACCCTACTTACCGACCAGCGGTCGGTAGCGTTTATGTTTAATAATAAACAGAGGGGGAAGATTAAAAATGATAAGATTCTTAGGTGGCGGATCGAGCTCTCCACCTTCGATTATGACATCATTTACCGGCCAGGGGCCCTTAACGAATCCCCCGACGCCCTCTCACGAGGGATGTGTGCCAGCGCCACCGGGGATCGGCTACAGACCCTCCACAATGACCTCTGCCACCCAGGGGTCACGTGGCTGTTCCACTTCATAAAGTCCCGCAACTTACCCTACTCGATTGAGGAAGTTCGGTCCCTGACCAGGAACTGTCGCACTTGCGCTGAGTGCAAGCCTCTGTTCTACCGCCCAGATAGAGCCCACTTAATCAAAGCTACACGGCCCTTTGAGCGGCTCAGCTTAGATTTCAAGGGCCCCCTCCCGTCCATCGACCGCAATGTTTACTTCCTGAACATTGTGGACGAATACTCTCGTTTCCCATTCGCCTTCCCCTGCCCAGACATGACCAGCGCCACGGTCATTAAATGCCTCAACAGCCTGTTCTGCCTGTTCGGTATGCCGAGCTACATCCATACGGATAGGGGGGCGTCCTTCATGAGTGAAGAGCTACGCCAGTACATGCTGTCCAGGGGGATCGCCACGAGCCGTACCACCAGCTACAACCCCCGGGGTAACGGTCAAGTGGAGCGAGAGAACGGGACAGTATGGAAAGCAGTCACTCTAGCTCTAAGGACCAAAGGCCTCCCTATCTCCCGCTGGCAGGAAGTCCTCCCAGATGTGCTCCATTCGATACGGTCGCTATTGTGTACTGCCACTAATGCCACGCCTCACGAGCGAATGTTTGTCTTTCCCCGGAAATCCACCTCAGGCGTATCCATGCCGTCATGGCTCTCCACCCCAGGTCCGGTATTCGTGCGAAGGCATGTGAGGGGCCACAAGACGGACCCTCTCGTGGAGTCAGTGCACCTACTCCACGCCAACCCCCAATACGCGTATGTCCGGCACGCCGACGGAAGGGAGGACACCGTGTCCATAAAAGACGTCGCCCCAGCCGGTAACGACAACAACTACGACAACAGCAGCAACAACGACCACAGCAACTCTTACCCACCCACTACTCTTTCATCACCCCCGGAAGAACATCGACCAACGGTACCCCCACCAACTACCCCTTCAACAACCCTGGTGGCACCCCCGGCAGAGACCCAGGAGGCCACCGGGGACACCCAGCCGACACCCGCGGCACCACAACAGCCACGTCGGTCGCAGAGGACTATCAAACCCCCGAACAGACTAAATCTATAGAAGGGGTGAATGTGATGAAATATTCCATTCATCACTCATCAGTATTTCTCTGCCTGTGACTGTGGTTGGTTTGAGTTTCATTTCCATTGTATTGTACTGTGTGTAGGGCTCCGCCCATACCTGGCTCCTATGTAAGCTGGCCCAGCCTGCAGCACATCCAGTACGGCAGACCTCTGGATGGAAGATACATTCTCCTCTGTGTGTTACCTTCTAAGTCAATAAAAGCCTTGTTTTGTTTCGCTAACATCGAGTCTCGGATTTATTGAGGCACATCATAAAGGGAATTAGGGGTTATGGGGAGCGGGCAGGAAATTGGACATGAGTCTATGTTCGGAATGGTCATGGCCCTGTGGGTAGCGGAGCGGGACCAGGGGCCGTGTAGCCTGGTTCTGCTCCTACTTCTTGTGTTCTAATTCTGTTAGATTTCAGGAGATGGTTTTATTCCTGTTCCTGGCTGGGGTGGAGATCACCTTTTACAAAAGGTAAGTACTGTAGAAAATATAGGGACAGAGTGATCTCCTGGACGAGTTTCGATCGCCTAGATGGGTCGGAGAGGAATTTCCCAGATTTTTTCCCCCAAATTGGCCATTGGGTTTTTTATCTGGTTTTTTGCCTCTCCCGGGAGATCACATGGGTTTGGGTGGGATGTAGAGTGATAGTAGATTTGAGGTTAGGATCAGATCAGCCATGATCTTATTGAATGGTGGAGCAGGCTCGAGGGGCCGATTGGCCTACTCCTGCTCCTATTTCTTATGTTCTTATGTTCTTATGTTCTTATGTTCGTACTGGCGGTCCGGCAGAGTCCGTGTCACCTTGATCGACCTGAGGGGGACTGGGGAGATCGTGGCTCCGGGTGCGGGTCCCCAAAGGCACAGAGCTGGTTTCACTCTGCCCAGTAGTCGGTGACTGACCAGTGTCCTGGCTTCGGGTGCCCATCCCGCGGGGAGCGCTCTGTTCCCCGGGTTGATCCGACGGAGAAGCTGGCAGATCCCTTGATGTCCAGGGTAGGGCGTCATCCTCGGAGGAGCGCCGAGTATCGGCGTTGTTAACACGGATCCCTCTATCGATTGGGTCCGTGGGACTGGTTGGGCTGGGAGTCAGATCCCGAAGTGAAACTGTGGACTTCCAGCCATCAGGGTACCGCACGTATGTGTATGTAGGATTGACATCCGTTAGTTCCACTTCGTCGACGAGGGGATCACTCTTGGAGGATCGGACGAATCTTCGGAGCAGCACGGGGCCAGGAGCTGCCAACCATGATAGTGGGGACTTCCCATGAGTGGAGCGACGCTGGAACCCGAAGAATCGTTCGTGAGGAGTAACATTGGTGGATGTAGAAAGGAGAGACCTGATGGAATGCAACGCGTCAGGGGGTATAGTTTCCCACTGCTGGTCTGGTAGGTTGCGTGACCTCAGTGCAAGACGAACAGCATTCCAAATGATAGCATTGTATCTCTCAACCTGTCTGTTACTGATGGGATGGCACGATGTCGTTTTACTTGTGTCGATTCCCCATTGGGAAAGATAACTTTTGAGTTCGCTTGACATGAAGGATGGACCCCGATCAGAGTGGATGAAATTGGCCGTACCGCAAAGGGAAAAGACTTGATCGAGGCATTTGATCACTGTGGAAGTAAGTGATATGCCTATCAATTAGTCCAATAAAAGGCGACGAGTTAAGAACGTAACTGAAGGTTTTTATTGGCTAAATAACAGAGCCCACCCTCGTGGGTGATCCGATCCAACAGGGAGGAATACTAGCCAGTCAGCTACCTTTATACCTGGGCAGGTAATGGGCGGAGTCGGAGGTGGTCAGCCCAGGTATAACAGTGCGACAAGAGGCGACCTCGTGTAGTGATGTGACAGTGAGAACAGTGAGAACAATATACAGTGATAACTATAACAGTGGTTTACCACATTCACCCCTTGTTTAGATTAGAGTCCGGCGGGGTGAAGTGTATTACCAGCTCTGGTATGTCAGTCTGTCCGGAGGCTTCGTTAGCCTCTCCGATCGTCGCAGCGGCGGTGTTACATTATCCGGTGTTAAAGCTGGTGTCTGCGTAGTCGGCAAAGGCTCGTGGGGTTCCGGCATGCCGTCTACCTCGGCTGGACTCGGGGGGTTGGGAGGGGGGGGTGAGGGTGCGAGGTCTCGTAAGGAGACAGTGTCCTCCCGTCCGTCTGGGTAAGCCACATAGGCGTACTGGGGGTTGGCGTGCAGGAGGTTCACCTTCTCGACCAGGGGGTCCGTTTTATGGGCCCTCACGTGCTTTCGCAGCAAGACGGGTCCCGGAGAGGTCAGCCAGGTTGGTAGGGTGGTTCCCGTAGTCGACTTCCTGGGGAAGACAAACATTCGGGCATGGGGGGTGGTGTTAATGGCAGTGCAAAGTAGTGACCGGATGGAGTGCAGCGCAATCGGGAGGACCTCTTGCCAGCGGGAGGTTGGGAGGCCCTTAGACTTTAAGGCTAAGAGGGTGGCCTTCCATACCGTCGCGTTCTCTCTTTCCACCTGGCCGTTCCCTCGGGGGTTGTAGCTGGTGGTCCTGCTTGCTGCAATACCCCTCTCCAATAGGAACTGACGGAGTTCCTCGCTCATGAAGGAGGCGCCCCGGTCACTATGTATATAGTTCGGGAACCCGAACAAGGCGAAGAGTTTGTTCAGGCATTTAATGACCGTGTTACTGGTCATGTCTGGGCAGGGGAAGGCAAAGGGGAAACGGGAGTACTCATCAACGATGTTGAGGAAGTACACATTACGGTCGGATGATGGTAGGGGCCCCTTGAAGTCGATGCTCAGACGCTCGAAGGGGCGGGTGGCCTTGATCAGGCTTGCTCTGTCCGGCTTATAGAAGTGCGGTTTGCACTCAGCACAGATCTGGCAGTTCCTGGTCATGGTCCTGACCTCCTCGATGGAGTATGGCAGGTTGCGGGCCTTAATGAAATGGTAGAGTCTGGTGACTCCGGGGTGGCAGAGGTCATTGTGGAGGGTCTGAAGTCTATCACTTTGCGCGCTGGCGCATGTAATGCGTGAAAGAGCATCAGGGGGGTCGTTCAGTTTACCGGGCCGGTACAAGATCTCATAATCATAGGTGGAAAGCTCGATTCTCCACCTCAAGATTTTGTCGTTCTTGATCTTGCCCCTCAGCTTGTTATTAAACATGAAGGCAACCGAGCGTTGGTCGGTGAGGAGGGTAAATCGTTTGCCTGCCAAGTAGTGCCTCCAGCGCCGTACTGCCTCCACAATTGCCTGGGCTTCCTTCTCGACCGACGAGTGTCGGGTCTCGGGGCCCTGTAGGGTCCTTGAGAAGAAGGCTACCGGCCTACCCTCCTGGTTAAGGGTAGCGGCTAGGGCGAAGTCGGATGCATCGCTCTCCACTTGGAAGGGGATTGACTCATCCACTGCGTGCATTGTGGCCTTGGCTATGTCTCCCTTAATGAGGGAGAAGGCCGCGCACGCCTCTTCCGTGAGGGGGAAGGATGTGGTTTTCAGGAGGGGTCTGGCTTTGTCCGCATAATTGGGTACCCATTGGGCATAGTAGGCGAAAAGCCCCAGGGTTCTCCTAAGTGCTTTTGGACAGTGGGGGAGGGGTAGCTCCATGAGGGGGCGCATTCTTTCGGGGTCGGGGCCGATGACTCCGTTCTCTACTACACAGCCAAGGATGGCAAGGCGCGCTGTGTTAAACACGCATTTCTCCTTATTGTAGGTGAGGTTCAGCCGTTGGGCCGTACGGAGGAATTTCTCCAGATTCACGTCGTGGTCCTGCCGGTCGCGGCCGCAGATGGTGACGTTATCTAGGTAGGGGAATGTGGCCTGCAGTCCGTTCTGGTCAACCATCCGGTCCATCTCCCTTTGGAAGACCGAGACCCCGTTGGTGACACCGAAGGGGACCCTAAGGAAGTGGTATAGGCGCCCATTCGCCTCGAAGGCGGTGTACTGGCGGTCCTCGGGGTGGATAGGGAGTTGGTGGTAGGCCGACTTAAGGTCGATGGTCGAGAATACGCGGTATTGTGCAATCTGATTGACCATGTCAGATATGCGGGGAAGGGGGTATGCGTCCAGCTGGGTGTATCTGTTTATGGTCTGGCTGTAGTCGATGACCAGGCGATTTTTATCGCCGGTCTTAACGACCACGACCTGGGCACGCCAGGGGCTGTTGCTCCCCTCGATGATGCCCTCCTTCAGGAGACGCTGCACCTCAGAGCTAATGAAAGCTCTGTCCCCAGCGCTGTACCGCCTGCTCTTGGTAGCGACGGGTTTGCAGTCGGGGGTGAGGTTAGCGAACAGGGAAGGTGGCGGCACCTTGAGGGTGGATAGGCTGCAGGTGTTACGCGGTGGGCGGTTTAACCTTCGCTGGTTGTCGACTGTGAGTGGGGGGAGGGGTCCACCGTATGCTAGGGTTACACTTTGGAGGTGGGATTGGAAGTCCAGCCCTAGTAGGACGGCAGCGCAGAGCTGGGGGAGGACGAGGAGTTTAAAGTTTTTATACTCTGTACCCTTAACCGACAAGGTCACAGCACAGTAGCCGCTAATGTCCGTGGCGTGGGACCTCGATGCCATCGAGATTCGGTTGCGCGTTGGCAGGACAGGGAGGGAGTAGTGGCTCACCGTGTCTGGGTGGATGAAGCTCTCCGTGCTTCCGCTGTCGAACAGGCAGGTCGTGGCGTGGCCGTTTACTTTGATGTCCATCATCGACTTGGACAGGTGGTGTGGGCGGGCTTGATCCAGAGTGACGGAGGCTAGCGTGTAGGTAAGCGAGTCGTTGTCGTCTGCGGGCGAGGCGGTCGTCGGGTCCGGGGGCCCGGTGGCAGTCGGGCGTGGTGTGTAAAATGGCGTCTCCCACGAGGTAGGACAAAATGGCGGAGAAGATGGCTGCCCCCATAACTCACATGAGGCACTATTGGGGTCGGTTGCCTTGATCAAAGATGGCCGCCCCCATGACTCACGTGTGGGGATACTGGCCTCAGTTGCCGTGAAAGAAGATGGCCGCCCCCACAGTTCGCATGAGGCACTGCTGGCCTCTGAAGATCCGCTCCTGCAGGCCTTAGAGAAATGGCCTTTCTTCCTGCAGGTTGTGCAGGTAGAGTTCCTGGCTGGGCAGCGCGACCTCGGGTGCTTCTCCTGGCCGCAAAAGAAGCAGCCGGCGGCCCGATCGCGGGTGCCCGATGTCGGAGCCGGTACCGGGGGTGGCGGGCCCGGTCGGGTCCGGGACGCCGACGCTGAGGTAGGTCCCGGGGGCGGCGCTGCGAAGGGTATTGCGGTAGGGGTCGGGCCCGAGTCCCAGGGTCGCGAGCAGTACCTGGAAAACGCCTCCTGGTCCTGATGGGCCACCTCCAGGGAGAGAGCGAGGGCTTCAGCTTTGTCCAGGTCGAGGTCTTTAGCTTCAAGCAGTCTTTGCCGTGAGTAGTCGGACCGTAGGCCTTTCACAAAGGCATCGCGGATATTATCTTCCGTATTTTCAACAGCCGTCACCGCTTTAAAGTCACAGTTCCTGCCGAGTGCTCTTAGCGCCCGTAAAAATTCAGCTACAGACTCTCCTGGCTGTTGCGGGCGGGATCTTAGGAGGTGCCTGGTGTACATGTAATTTACCGGGCTGCGGTACTGCTGTTTCAGTAGGTTGATAGCGGCCTCGTACGTAGTCGTGTCCTGTATGAGTGCGTATACTCTCGGGCTCGCTTGGGCGTTCAGAAGTCTTAGTTTGGATCTCTGCGGGGCGCCGGATTCTTCCAGGTAGGATTCGAAGCAGTCCAGCCAGTGTTTGAAGTTGAGGGCTGCGTTTGGTGCCTGTGGGTTTAGATCCAGGTATGGTGGTTTCAAGGCTTGCAGCCAAGCCGGCTGGTGTGGCCCGTTGTCTGGAGGCTGCTGTTGCTGTGCTGCTGGGTGAGCTCCTTGCTGTTGCTGTTCATTATCAGACATCTTTAAAATTTAGCCAATAAAATTGATATGCCTATCAATTAGTCCAATAAAAGGCGACGAGTTAAGAACGTAACTGAAGGTTTTTATTGGCTAAATAACAGAGCCCACCCTCGTGGGTGATCCGATCCAACAGGGAGGAATACTAGCCAGTCAGCTACCTTTATACCTGGGCAGGTAATGGGCGGAGTCGGAGGTGGTCAGCCCAGGTATAACAGTGCGACAAGAGGCGACCTCGTGTAGTGATGTGACAGTGAGAACAGTGAGAACAATATACAGTGATAACTATAACAGTGGTTTACCACAGTAAGCATATTGGGACAGGGGAAAGCAAAGGGAAAGCGTCCACCATAGTAAGTAAGTAGGTGCTTTGCATTAAAGAAGGCAATGGCCCTTTAAAGTCAATGCTGAGTCGCTGCATAGGCTGCATAGCATGTATGAATGAGCCATCCGACGGACGGAAGAATTGTGGTTTTAATTTCGTGCAAATTCTACAAGTGGAGCATGTTCTTCTCACGTCTTCCATAGAAAATGGGAGATTTTTAGATCGCACAAAGTTTAACATACGGGCAACGCCAGGATGGCATAAGTCAGTATGAAGTCGAAGTTGACATGGAAGAGCGGAATGCACATGTGAGGGTATCCGGGGCCACATTCTCTTTGCTGACAGGGACAACAAGGAGCCGGCTACCAAAGCCTTGCCACCCCCGGAAGACCAGGTGCTCACTCTGTCGACCTCCGACGTAAGGGGTGTTCTACGCGGAGTGAACACACGAAAGGCTGCTGGACCGGATAGCATCCCTGGACGGGTACTCAAGGAATGTGCTGATCAGCTGGCTGATGTCTTCACCGCCATCTTCAATCTGTCATTGGCCCAGGCAGTAGTCCCTACATGCTTCAAGACCGCTACCATTATTCCTGTGCCAAAGCAAACAGCTGTGACGTGTCTGAACGACTATCGACCTGTCGCACTCACACCCATCATAATGAAATGTTTCAAGAGACTGGTCCTGGCTCACATCAAAGCCAGTGTTCCCGCCTCTCTTGACCAACACCAGTTTGCCTATCGTGCAAACAGATCAACGGAGGATGCAATCACAACTGCTCTACACTCGGCACTAAATCACTTAGACGGTAAAGAGACCTACATCAGAATGCTGTTCATAGACTACAGCTCAGCATTCAACACTATTGTCCCCAACAAGCTGGCCACCAAACTCCAAACTCTTGGCCTGAACACTTCCCTCTGCAACTGGACCCTGGACTTCCTAACAAACAGACCCCAGTCTGTCAAATTAGGTAACCACACCTCCCCCCCCCGACCCTGAACACAGGGGCCCCACAAGGATGTGTGCTGAGCCCCCTCCTCTACTCCCTCTTCACCCACGACTGTGTGGCTGTTCATGGTTCCAACACCATCATCAAGTTTGCGGATGACACCACGGTAGTAGGCCAGATCACCAACAATGATGAGTCAGCCTACAGGGAGGAGGTCCAACATCTCGTGAAGTGGTGCGCCGATAACAACCTGGCCCTTAACATCAAGAAAACCAAAGAAAACATTGTGAACTTCAGGAAGTCTAAAGGCGGAAGTCACACCCCCATCCACATCAATGGGGCTGTGGTGGAAAGGGTGGACAGCTTTAAGTTCCTCGGAGTCCACATCACGGAAGACCTCTCCTGGTCCCTCAATACCTCCTCTCTGGTGAAGAAGGCCCAGCAGCGCCTATATTTCCTAAGGAGGCTGAAGGGATGTAACCTGTCACCCCTGATCCTCTCTAACTTTTACCGCTGCACAATAGAGAGCATCCTGACAAACTGTATCACAGTATGGTATGGCAGCTGTAGCTACTATGACTGGAAAGCCCTGCAGCGGGTAGTCAAAACTGCCCAACGCATTACCGGCACCCGGCTACCGACCATAGAGCACATACACCAGAAACGCTGTTTACGGAGGTCACGGTCCATCATCAAAGACCCTACCCACCCCAGCCACAGTCTGTTCGCCCTCCTGCCATCTGGGAGACGCTACAGATGCATTCGCACCCGTACGACCAGATTTAGAAACAGCTTCTTTCCCAGGGCTGTCATCCTACTGAACTCCACAAATAAACTCTAAAGCCTGCACATCTGCCAATGCACTTTATTAGGGTTATGTTTATGCTAATGTATTACAAGCCAAATGAATGTTGAATGTTTAAATGTCTTAATCTAAATGTACACTCTCGGGAGCCGCAAGCCTACATTTCATTGTACTGCACTTGTGCACTAACAATGACAATAAAAGTTGATTTGATTTGATTGCTGGGTCGATAATGTATGGTGTAGCCAAAGGCAGCCAATTCCATCCTCCAGAGCTGTATTTTGTTATTCTTGATCTTAGTGCGTTTCCGCTTATCCAGCATAAAGGCCACGGAGCGCTGATCGGTTATAAGTGTGAAATGGCGACGAGCGAGAAAATGACTCCATTTACGTACCGCTTCAATGATAGCCGTAGCCTCCTTCTCGACAGGAGGATAGTAGAGCTCGCTACCCTGCAACGTTCTGGACAGAAATGCAACGGGTCGACCACCTTGATTCAAGGTAGCCGAGATCACCACCTCCGAGGCATTGCACTCGACCACGAAAGGAAGATTTTCATCAATGGAATGCAGCGTGGCTTTTTCCAGTTGTCGCTTGATGAGGTTGAAAGCTGAAATAGCCGTTGCCTCCAACGGAAATGACTTCGCGTGAAGCAGGGGCTGGATCTTGTCGGAGAAGTGGGGTATCCATTTCGCATAATAGGTGAACATGCCGAGGGCCCGACGAAGAGAGCCGAGGTTCATAGGGGGAGGGAGCTCCTGAAGCGGACGAAGTCACTCCGGATCTGGTTTGATGACACCGTTGCCCACCCAGTAGCCAAGGATGTTGACTGATGGTACTGATTTCACAGATTTGGACTCATTTAAGGGTAAGTTGCGACGACGGAGAACGTCAAGAAATTTCTGGAGGTTGGCATCATGCTCCTTCTGGTCATGACCAGCAATGATGATATTATCCAGATGTGGAAAAGTGTCCGTTAAGTTCTCCTGTTTGACTAGGCTGTCCATTGCCCGTTGAAAGACGGCCACCCCATTGGTGACCCCAAATGGAAGGCGACAAAACTGCTAATGCCGACCATTGGCCTCAAAGGCCGTATACTTTTTGTCAGAGTCCTTTAACGATACTTGATGATATGCGCTCTTTAAATCAAAAGTTGAAAATACCTTGTAGTTGGCAAGGTTATTGACCATGTCATCGATGCGTGGTAGTAGGTAGGCATCCAGGTTGGTGTACTGGTTAATAGTTTGCGAGTAATCGATGCAAAGATGTTTCTTGTGTTGCTTCAGAGGATTTTTAAACAATGACGATTTGAGCCCGTCAGGAAGATGAACATGGCTCAACGATACCGTCTGCTAGAAGGCGAGAGATCTCTGCCTCGATAAAGGATAGATCATCTTGGCTGAAACGTCGTGATTTAGTGACTATGGGCTTACATTGGGGGGAAAGATTGGCAAACAAGGAGGGCTCGTCGAGCGAAGCCGCCGAAAGCACTCAAAACAGTACTTTGGAAATAGTAAGCTCCGGCTTTGACCCTCCAAACTCGAAAGTGAGTCTTTTGTGTTGTTTCTGGAAATCCTGTCCCAGGATCACATCACAGCATAGGTTTTTGAGCACCCCGAGCCGGGTGGAGAAATAAGTGAGGCCACTGAGAATAAGGTCGACAAGACAAAAGCCGGAAGAGTTGGTGGACAGTGTCGTCAGAGCCATTGCAATTTCCCTGTCGGAGGGGTAAATACGCTGTTTTAACTTACTGACAGCCTACTCACTGATGAAGTTGTCAGAGCTACATGAGTCGATTTAATGCACTCAAAACGTGACCATTTACCCAAACCTTTGTGGCTGCATGGGACAGGCTGTGGGGAAAAACAGCTGTGATGGGAGGAGGGGCAGACTGTGCGGTGCTCCCTCAGTACTGCACTTCTGACAGTGCAGCACTCCCTCAGTACCACCCCTTTGACAGTGCAGCTCTCCCTCAGTACTGCCCCTCTGAGAGTGCGGTGCTCCCTCAGTCTTGCCCCTCCGATAGTGCAGCGCACCCTCAGTACTGCCCCTCAGGCAGTGCTGCAACCCCTCAGTACTGCCTCTCTGACAGTGCAGCGCTCCCTCAGTACTGCCCCTATGACAGTGCAGTACTCCCTCAGTACTGCCACTTTGACAGTGCAGCGCTCCCTCAGTACCACTGCTCCGACAGTGCGGCGCTCCCTCAGTATTGCCCCACTGACAGTGCAGTGCTCTCACAGTACTGCCTCTCCTACAGTGTGGCGCTCCCTCAGTACTGCCCTTCCCTCTGTGCAGCGCTCCCTCAGTACAGCCCATCCGAAAGTGCAGCGCTCCCTCAGTACCGCCCCTCCGACAGTGCAGCGCTCCCTCAGTACTGCCACTCCGAAAGTGCTGCGCTCCCTCAGTACTGCCCATCCAACATTGCGGCTCTCCCTCAGTACTGCCCCTCTGACAATGCAGCACTCCCTCAGTACTGCCCCTCCGACAATGCAGCACTCCCTCAGTAGTGCCCCTCCGACAGTGAAGCAATCCCTCAGTACTGCCCCTCGGACAGTGCAGCGTTCCCTCAGCACTGCACTTCTGACAGTGCAGCACTCCCTCAGTACTGCCCTCTGACAGTGTGGCGCTTCCTCAGTACCGCCTCTCCGACAGTGCGGTGCTCCCTCAGTACTGCACCTCCGACAGTGCAGCGCTCCGTCAGTACCGCCCCTCCGACAGTGTGGCGCTCCCTCAGTACTGCCTCTTCGACAGTGCAGCGCTCCCCCAGTACTGCCCCTCCGACATTGCAGCACTCCCTCAGTACTGCCTCTCCGACAGTGCAGCACGCCCTCAGAACTGCCCCTCCAACAGTGCGGCACTCCCTCAGTACTGCCCCTCCGACAGTGCAGCGCTCCATCAGTACTGTCCCTCCGAAAGTGCAGCGCTCCATCAGTACTGCCATTCCGACAGTGCAGCCCTCCCTCAGTACCTCCCTCTGACAGTGCAGTGCTCACTCAGTTCTGCCCCTCTGACAGTGTTCCCTCAGTACTGCCCCTCCGACAGTGCAGCGCTCCCTCAGTACTGACCCTCCAACAATGCAGCATTCGATCAGTACTGCCATTCCGACAGCGCAGCGCTCCCTCAGTATTTCCCCTCTGACAGTGAAACGCTCCCTCAGTCCTGCCCCTCCAACAGTGCGGCACTCCCTCAGTACTGCCCCTCCGACAGTGCAGCGCTCCATCAGTACTGTCCCTCCAAAAGTGCAGCGCTCCATCAGTACTGCCATTCCGACAGTGCAGCCCTCCCTCAGTACCTCCCTCTGACAGTGCAGTGCTCACTCAGTTCTGCCCCTCTGACAGTGTTCCCTCAGTTCCACCCCTCTGACAGTGCAACACTCCCTCAGTACTGCCCCTCCGACAGTGCAGCGCTCCCTCAGTACTGACCCTCCAACAATGCAGCATTCGATCAGTACTGCCATTCCGTCAGTGCAGCGCTCCCTCAGTATTTCCCCTCTGACAGTGAAACACTCCCTCAGTCCTGCCCCTCCAACAGTGCGGCACTCCCTCAGTACTGCCCCTCCGACAGTGCAGCGCTCCATCAGTACTGTCCCTCCAAAAGTGCAGTGCTCCATCAGTACTGCCATTCCGACAGTGCAGCCCTCCCTCAGTACCTCCCTCTGACAGTGCAGTGCTCACTCAGTTCTGCCGCTCTGACAGTGTTCCCTCAGTTCCGCCCCTCCGACAGTGCAACACTCCCTCAGTACTGCCGCTCCGACAGTGCAGCGCTCCCTCAGTACTGACCCTCCAACAATGCAGCATTCGATCAGCACTGCCATTCCGACACTGCAGCGCTCCCTCAGTACTTCCCCTCTGACAGTGCTGCACTCCCTCAGTACTGTCCCTCCAACAGTGCAGCGCTCCCTCAGTACTGTCCCTCCAACAGTGCAGTGCTCTCTCAGTACTGCCACTCCGACAGTGAAGCGCTCTGTCAGTACTGGCCCTCTGACAGTGCAGCGCTCCCTCAATACTGCCCTCCAACAGTGCGGCGCTCCCTCAGTACAGCACCTCTGACAGTGCAGCGCTCCCTCAGTACCGCCCCTCCGACAGTGTGGCGCTCCCTCAGTACTGCCACTCCGACAGTGCAGTGCTCCCTTAGTACTGACCCTCCGACAGTGTGGTGCTCCCTCAGTACCGCCTCTCCGACAGTGCAGCGCTCCCTCAGTACTGCCCCTCCGACATTGCAGCACTCCCTCAGTACTGCCTCTCCTACCGTGTAGCACTCCCTCAGTACTGCCCCTCCGACAGTGCGGCAGTCCCTCAGTTCTGCCCCTCCTACGTTGCAGCACTCCTTCAGTACTGCCCCTCTGACAGTGCAGTGCTCACTCAGTACTGCCCGTCTGACAGTGCAGTGTTCCCTCAGTTCTGCCCCTCCGACAGTGCAATGCTCCCTCAGTATTGCCCCTCCGACAGTGCAGTGCTCCCTCTGTACTGACCCTCCAACAGTGCAGCGCTCCCTCAGTCCTGCCCCTCCAACAGTGAGCGCTCCCTCACTACTGCCGCTCCGACAGTGAAGCACTCTGTCAGTAGTGGCCCTCCAACAGGGAAGCTCTCCGTCAGTACTGACCCTCCGACAGTGCAGCGCCCCCTCAATACTGCCCTCCGACAGGGCGGCGCTCACCTCAGTACTGCCCCTCCAACAGTGCAGCGCTCACTCAGTACCACCCCTCCGACAGTGTGGCGCTCCCTCAGTACCGCCTCTCCAACAGTGTGGCGCTCCCTCAGTACTGCCCCTCCGACAGTGCAGTGCTCCCTCAGTATTGCCTCTCCGACCGTGCTGCACTCCCTCAGTGCTGCCCCTCCGACAGTGCAGTGCTCACACAGTACTGCCCCTCCGACAGTGCAGCGCACCCTCAGTACTGCCCCTCCGACAGTGCAGCGCTCACTCAGTACCACCCTTCCGACAGTGTGGCGCTCCCTCAGTGCCGCCTCTCCAACAGTGTGGCGCTCCCTCAGTACTGCCCCTCCGACAGTGCAGTGCTCCCTCAGTATTGCCTCTCCGACCGTGCTGCACTCCCTCAGTGCTGCCCCTCCGACAGTGCGGCACTCCCTCAGTACTGCCCCTGTGACATTGCAGCACCCCCTCAGTACTGCCTCTCCGACAGAGCAGCGCTCCGTCAGTACTGCCTCTCTGACAGTGCAGTGCTCACACAGTACTGCCCCTCCGACAGTGCAGCGCACCCTCAGTACTGCCCCTCTGACAGTGCAGCGTTCCCTCTGTTCGGCCCCCCTGACAGTGCAGCGCTCCCTCAGTACTGACCCTTCAACAGTGCAGCTCTCCCTCAGTAATGCCCCTCTGACATTGCAGCATTCCCTCAGTACTGCCATTCCGACAGTGCGGCACTCCCTCAGTACTGCCCCTCTGATATTGCAGCACTCCCTCAGTACTGCCTCTCCGACAGTGCTGCGCTCCATCAGTACTGCAATTCTGACAGTGCAGCGCTCGCTCAGTCCTGCCCCTCCGACAGTGCAGCGATCCCTCAGTACTGCCCTCCGACAGAGAAGCACTCTGTCAGTACTGGCCCGCTGACAGTGCAGCACTCCCTCAGTACTGCCCCTCCGACAGTGCCGCGCTCCCTCAGCACTGCCATTCCGACAGTGCGGCGCTCCCTCAGTACTGCCCCTCCGACAGTGAAACGCTCCCTCAGTACTGCCCCTCCGACAGTGAAGCTCTCCGTCACTACTGACCCTCTGACAGTGCAGCGCTCCCTCAATACTGCCGTCCGACAGTTCGGAGCTCCCTCAGTACTGCCCCTCCGACAGTGCTGCGCTCCCTCAGTACTGCCCTTCTGCCAGTGTGGCGCTCCCTCAGTACCGCCTCTCTGACAGTGCAGCACACCCTCAGTACTGCCCCTCCGACAGTGCAGCGCTCCCTTAGTACTGTCCCTCCGACAGTGTGGCGCTCCTTCAGTACCGCCTCTCCGACAGTGCAGCGCGCCCTCAGTACTGCCCCTCCGACATTGCAGCACTCCCTCAGTATTGCCTCTCCGACAGTGCAGCACTCCCTCAGCACTGCCCCTCCAACAGTGCGGCACTCCCTCAGTACTGCCCCTCCGACATTGCAGCACTCCCTCAGTACTGCCTCGCTGACAGTGCAGCGCTCCCTCAGTACTGCCCCTCTGACAGCGCAGTGCTCACTCAGTACTGCCCCTCTGGCAGTGCAGTGTTTCCTCTGTTCTGCCCCTCTGACAGTGCAATGCTCCCTCAGTACTGTCCCTCCGACAGTGCAGCGCTCCCTCAGTACTGACCCTTCAACTGCACACCGCTCCCTCAGTATTGCTCCTCCGACAGTGCTGCGCTCCATCAGTACTGCAATTCTGACAGTGCAGTGCTCCTTCAGTGCTGCCCCTCCGACAGTGCATCGCTCCCTCAGTACTGCCCCTCCGACAGTGAAGCACTCCGTCAGCACTGGCCCACTGACAGTGCAGCGCTCCCTCAGTACTGCTCCTCCGACAGTGCAGCGCTCCCTCAGTACTGCCCCTCTGACAGTTCAGCACTCCCTCAGTACTGACCCTCCAACAGTGCAGTGCTCCCTCAGTACTGCCACTCCGACAGTGCTGTGCTCCATCAGTACTGCCATTCTGACAGTGCAGCACTCCCTCAGTGCTGCCCCTCCGACAGAGCAGTGCTCCCTCAGTACTGCCCCTCCGACAGTGCGGCGCACCCTCAGTACTGCCCCTCTAACAGTGCAGTGCTCACTCAGTACTGCCCTTCCAACATTGCAGTGCTCCCTCAGTACAGCTTCTCCGACACTGAAGCAATCCCTCAGTACTGCACCTCCGACAGTGCAGCTATCCCTCATTACTGCCCCTCCGACAGTGCGGCGCTCCCTCAGTACTGCCCCTCTGACAGTGCAGCATTCCCTCGGTATTGCCTCTCCGACACTGAAGCAATCCCTCAGTACTGCCCCTCCAACAGTGCAGCTATCCCTCATTACTGCCCCTCCGCCAGTGCAGTGCTCCCTCAGTATTGCCTCTCCGACCGTGCTGCACTCCCTCAGTACTGCCCCTCCGACAGTGCGGCACTCCCTCAGTACTGCCCCTGTGACATTGCAGCACTCCCTCAGTACTGCCTCTCCGACAGAGCAGCGCTCCGTCAGTACTGCCCCTCTGACAGTGCAGTGCTCACACAGTACTGCCCCTCCGACAGTGCAGCGCACCCTCAGTACTGCCCCTCCGACAGTGCAGCGCTCACTCAGTACCACCCTTCCGACAGTGTGGCGCTCCCTCAGTGCCGCCTCTCCGACAGTGCAGCGCTCCCTCAGTACTGCCCCTCTGACAGTTCAGCACTCCCTCAGTACTGACCCTCCAACAGTGCAGTGCTCCCTCAGTACTGCCACTCCGACAGTGCTGTGCTCCATCAGTACTGCCATTCTGACAGTGCAGCACTCCCTCAGTGCTGCCCCTCCGACAGTGCAGTGCTCCCTCAGTACTGCCCCTCCGACAGTGCGGCGCACCCTCAGTACTGCCCCTCTAACAGTGCAGTGCTCACTCAGTACTGCCCTTCCAACATTGCAGTGCTCCCTCAGTACTGCTTCTCCGACACTGAAGCAATCCCACAGTACTGCACCTCCGACAGTGCAGCTATCCCTCATTACTGCCCCTCCGACAGTGCGGCGCTCCCTCAGTACTGCCCCTCAGTGCAGCATTCCCTCAGTATTGCCTCTCCGACACTGAAGCAATCCCTCAGTACTGCCCCTCCAACAGTACAGCTATCCCTCAGTACTGCCCCTCTGACAGTGCGGCACTCCGTCAGTACTGCCCCTCTGACAGTACAGCATTCCCTCAGTACTGCCATTCCGACAGTGCGGCGCTCCCTCAGTATTGCCCCTCTGACATTGCAGCACTCCCTCAGTACTGCCTCTCCGACAGTGCTGCGCTCCATCAGTACTGCAATTCTGACAGTACAGCGCTCCCTCAGTCCTGCCCCTCGGACAGTGCAGCGATCCCTCAGTACGGCCCTCCGACAGAGAAGCACTCTGTCAGTACTGGCCCGCTGACAGAACAGCACTCCCTCAGTACTGCCCCTCTGACAGTGCAGCGCTCCCTCAGTGCTGCCATTCCGACAGTGCGGCGCTCCCTCAGTACTGCCCCTCTGACAGTGAAACGCTCCCTCAGTACTGCCCCTCCGACAGTGAAGCTCTCCGTCACTACTGACCCTCTGACAGTGCAGCGCTCCCTCAATACTGCCGTCCGGCAGTGCGCCGCTCCCTCAGTACTGCCCCTCCGACAGTGCTGCGCTCCCTCAGTACTGCCCCTCCGACAGTGCAGCTCTCCCTCAGTTCTGCCCCTCTGACAGTGCAGCGGTCCCTCTGTTCTGCCCCTCCCACAGTGCAGCGCTCCCTCGGTACTGACCCTTCAACAGTGCAGCGCTCCCTCAGTACTGCCCCTCCGACAGTGTTGTGCTCCATCAGTACTGCCAGTCTGACAGTGCAGCGCTCCTTCAGTGCTGCCCCTCCGAGAGTGCAGTGCTCCCTCAGTACTGCCCCTCCGACAGTGAAGCGCTCCATCAGTACTCCCATTCTGACAGTGCAGCGCTCCCTCAGTGCTGCCCCTCCGAGAGTGCAGTGCTCCCTCAGTACTGCCCCTCCGACAGTGAAGCGCTCCCTCAGTACTGCCCCTCTGACAGTGCAGTGCTCACTCAGTACTGCCCTTCCGACATTGCAGTGCTCCCTCAGTACTGCCTCTCCAACACTGAAGCAATCCCTCAGTACTGCCCCTCCGACAGTGCAGCTTTCCCTCAGTACTGCCCCTCTGACAGTGCGGCGCTCCGTCAGTACTGCCCCTGTGACAGTGCAGCATTCCCTCAGTACTGCCATTCCGACAGTGCGGCGCTCCCTCAGTACTGCCCCTCTGACCTTACAGCACTCCCTCAGTACTGCCTCTCCGACAGTGCTGCGCTCCATCAGTACTGCAATTCTGACAGTGCAGCGCTCGCTCAGCCCTGCCCCTCCGACAGTGCAGCGATCCCTCAGTACGGCCCTCCGACAGAGAAGCACTCTGGCAGTACTGGCCCGCTGACAGTGCAGCACTCCCTCAGTACTGCCCCTCTGACAGTGAAACGCTCCCTCATTACTGCCCCTCCGACAGTGAAGCTCTCTGTCACTTCTGCCCCTCTGACAGTGCAGCGCTCCCTCAATACTGCCGTCCGACAGTTCGGCGCTCCCTCAGTACTGCCCCTCCGATAGTGCTGCGCTCCCTCAGTACTGCCCCTCCGACAGTGTGGCGCTCCCTCAGTACCGCCGCTCCGACAGTGCGGCACACCCTCAGAACTGCCCCTCCGACAGTGCAGCGCTCCCTTAGTACTGACCCTCCGACAGTGTGGCGCTCCTTCACTACCGCCTCTCCGACAGTGCAGCGCGCCCTCAGTACTGCCCCTCCGACATTGCAGCACTCCCTCAGTATTGCCTCTCCGACAGTGCAGCACTCCCTCAGTACTGCCTCTCCAACAGTGTGGCACTCCCTCAGTACTGCCCCTCCGACATTGCAGCACTCCCTCAGTACTGCCTCTCCGACAGTGCAGCGCTCCCTCATTACTGCCCCTCTGACAGTGCAGTGCTCACTCAGTACTGCCCCTCTGGCAGTGCAGTGTTTCCTCTGTTCTGCCCCTCCGACAGTGCAGCGCTCCCTCAGTACTGTCCCTCCGACAGTGCAGCGCTCCCTCAGTACTGTCCCTCTGACAGTGCAGCGCTCACTCAGTACCACCGCTCTGACAGTGTGGCACACCCTCAGAACTGCCCCTCCGACAGTGCAGCGCTCCCTCAGTACTGCCCCTCTGACAGTGCAGTGCTCACTCAGTACTGCCCCTCTGGCAGTGCAGTGTTTCCTCTGTTCTGCCCCTCCGACAGTGCAATGCTCCATCAGTACTGTCCCTCCGACAGTGCTGCGCTCCATCAGTACTGCAATTCTGAGAGTGCAGTGCTCCCTCAGTGCTGCCCCTCCGACAGTGCAGCGCTGCCTCTGTACTGCCCCTCCGACAGTGAAGCACTCTGTCAGTACTGGCCCGCTGACAGTGCAGCACTCCCTCAGTGCTGCTCCTCCCACAGTGCAGTGCTCCCTCAGTACTGCCCCTCCGACAGTGCTGTGCTCCATCAGTACTGCCATTCCGACAGTGCGGCGCTCCCTCAGTACTGCCCCTCTGACATTGCAGCACTCCCTCAGTACTGCCTCTCCGACAGTGCTGCGCTCCATCAGTACTGCAATTCTGACAGTACAGCGCTCCCTCAGTCCTGCCCCTCGGACAGTGCAGCGATCCCTCAGTACGGCCCTCCGACAGAGAAGCACTCTGTCAGTACTGGCCCGCTGACAGAACAGCACTCCCTCAGTACTGCCCCTCCGACAGTGCAGCGCTCCCTCAGTGCTGCCATTCCGACAGTGCGGCGCTCCCTCAGTACTGCCCCTCTGACAGTGAAACGCTCCCTCAGTACTGCCCCTCCGACAGTGAAGCTCTCCGTCACTACTGACCCTCTGACAGTGCAGCGCTCCCGCAATACTGCCGTCCGGCAGTGCGGCACTCCCTCAGTACTGCCCCTCCGACAGTGCTGCGCTCCCTCAGTACTGCCCCTCCGACAGTGCACTGCTCCCTCAGTACTGCCTCTCCAACACTGAAGCAATCCCTCAGTACTGCCCCTCCGACAGTGCAGCTTTCCCTCAGTACTGCCCCTCTGACAGTGTGGCGCTCCGTCAGTACTGCCCCTCTGACAGTGCAGCATTCCCTCAGTACTGCTCCTCCCACAGTGCAGTGCTCCCTCAGTACAGCCCCTCCGACAGTGCTGTGCTCCATCAGTACTGCCATTCCGACAGTGCGGCGCTCCCTCAGTACTGCCCCTCTGACATTGCAGCACTCCCTCAGTACTGCCTCTCCGACAGTGCTGCGCTCCATCAGTACTGCAATTCTGACAGTACAGCGCTCCCTCAGTCCTGCCCCTCGGACAGTGCAGCGATCCCTCAGTACGGCCCTCCGACAGAGAAGCACTCTGTCAGTACTGGCCCGCTGACAGAACAGCACTCCCTCAGTACTGCCCCTCCGACAGTGCAGCGCTCCCTCAGTGCTGCCATTCCGACAGTGCGGCGCTCCCTCAGTACTGCCCCTCTGACAGTGAAACGCTCCCTCAGTACTGCCCCTCCGACAGTGAAGCTCTCCGTCACTACTGACCCTCTGACAGTGCAGCGCTCCCTCAATACTGCCGTCCGGCAGTGCGGCACTCCCTCAGTACTGCCCCTCCGACAGTGCTGCGCTCCCTCAGTACTGCCCCTCCGACAGTGCACTGCTCCCTCAGTACTGCCTCTCCAACACTGAAGCAATCCCTCAGTACTGCCCCTCCGACAGTGCAGCTTTCCCTCAGTACTGCCCCTCTGACAGTGTGGCGCTCCGTCAGTACTGCCCCTCTGACAGTGCAGCATTCCCTCAGTACTGCCATTCCGACAGTGCGGCGCTCCCTCAGTACTGCCCCTCTGACCTTACAGCACTCCCTCAGTACTGCCTCTCCGACAGTGCTGCGCTCCATCAGTACTGCAATTCTGACAGTGCAGCGCTCGCTCAGCCCTGCCCCTCCGACAGTGCAGCGATCCCTCAGTACGGCCCTCCGACAGAGAAGCACTCTGGCAGTACTGGCCCGCTGACAGTGCAGCACTCCCTCAGTATTGCCCCTCTGACAGTGAAACGCTCCCTCATTACTGCCCCTCCGACAGTGAAGCTCTCTGTCACTACTGACCCTCTGACAGTGCAGCGCTCCCTCAATACTGCCGTCCGACAGTTCGGCGCTCCCTCAGTACTGCCCCTCCAATAGTGCTGCGCTCCCTCAGTACTGCCCCTCCGACAGTGTGGCGCTCCCTCAGTACCGCCGCTCCGACAGTGCGGCACACCCTCAGAACTGCCCCTCCGACAGTGCAGCGCTCCCTTAGTACTGACCCTCCGACAGTGTGGCGCTCCTTCACTACCGCCTCTCCGACAGTGCAGCGCGCCCTCAGTACTGCCCCTCCGACATTGCAGCGCACCCTCAGTACTGTCCCTCCGACAGTGCAGCGCTCCCTCAGTACTGTCCCTCTGACAGTGCAGCGCTCACTCAGTACCACCGCTCTGACAGTGTGGCACACCCTCAGAACTGCCCCTCCGACAGTGCAGCGCTCCCTCAGTACTGCCCCTCTGACAGTGCAGTGCTCACTCAGTACTGCCCCTCTGGCAGTGCAGTGTTTCCTCTGTTCTGCCCCTCCGACAGTGCAATGCTCCATCAGTACTGTCCCTCCGACAGTGCTGCGCTCCATCAGTACTGCAATTCTGAGAGTGCAGTGCTCCCTCAGTGCTGCCCCTCCGACAGTGCAGCGCTGCCTCTGTACTGCCCCTCCGACAGTGAAGCACTCTGTCAGTACTGGCCCGCTGACAGTGCAGCACTCCCTCAGTGCTGCTCCTCCCACAGTGCAGTGCTCCCTCAGTACTGCCCCTCCGACAGTGCTGTGCTCCATCAGTACTGCCATTCCGACAGTGCGGCGCTCCCTCAGTACTGCCCCTCTGACATTGCAGCACTCCCTCAGTACTGCCTCTCCGACAGTGCTGCGCTCCATCAGTACTGCAATTCTGACAGTACAGCGCTCCCTCAGTCCTGCCCCTCGGACAGTGCAGCGATCCCTCAGTACGGCCCTCCGACAGAGAAGCACTCTGTCAGTACTGGCCCGCTGACAGAACAGCACTCCCTCAGTACTGCCCCTCCGACAGTGCAGCGCTCCCTCAGTGCTGCCATTCCGACAGTGCGGCGCTCCCTCAGTACTGCCCCTCTGACAGTGAAACGCTCCCTCAGTACTGCCCCTCCGACAGTGAAGCTCTCCGTCACTACTGACCCTCTGACAGTGCAGCGCTCCCGCAATACTGCCGTCCGGCAGTGCGGCACTCCCTCAGTACTGCCCCTCCGACAGTGCTGCGCTCCCTCAGTACTGCCCCTCCGACAGTGCACTGCTCCCTCAGTACTGCCTCTCCAACACTGAAGCAATCCCTCAGTACTGCCCCTCCGACAGTGCAGCTTTCCCTCAGTACTGCCCCTCTGACAGTGTGGCGCTCCGTCAGTACTGCCCCTCTGACAGTGCAGCATTCCCTCAGTACTGCTCCTCCCACAGTGCAGTGCTCCCTCAGTACTGCCCCTCCGACAGTGCTGTGCTCCATCAGTACTGCCATTCCGACAGTGCAGCGCTCCCTCAGTACTGCCCCTCTGACATTGCAGCACTCCCTCAGTACTGCCTCTCCGACAGTGCTGCGCTCCATCAGTACTGCAATTCTGACAGTACAGCGCTCCCTCAGTCCTGCCCCTCGGACAGTGCAGCGATCCCTCAGTACGGCCCTCCGACAGAGAAGCACTCTGTCAGTACTGGCCCGCTGACAGAACAGCACTCCCTCAGTACTGCCCCTCCGACAGTGCAGCGCTCCCTCAGTGCTGCCATTCCGACAGTGCGGCGCTCCCTCAGTACTGCCCCTCTGACAGTGAAACGCTCCCTCAGTACTGCCCCTCCGACAGTGAAGCTCTCCGTCACTACTGACCCTCTGACAGTGCAGCGCTCCCTCAATACTGCCATCCGGCAGTGCGGCACTCCCTCAGTACTGCCCCTCCGACAGTGCTGCGCTCCCTCAGTACTGCCCCTCCGACAGTGCACTGCTCCCTCAGTACTGCCTCTCCAACACTGAAGCAATCCCTCAGTACTGCCCCTCCGACAGTGCAGCTTTCCCTCAGTACTGCCCCTCTGACAGTGTGGCGCTCTGTCAGTACTGCCCCTCTGACAGTGCAGCATTCCCTCAGTACTGCCATTCCGTCAGTGCGGCGCTCCCTCAGTACTGCCCCTCTGACCTTACAGCACTCCCTCAGTACTGCCTCTCCGACAGTGCTGCGCTCCATCAGTACTGCAATTCTGACAGTGCAGCGCTCGCTCAGCCCTGCCCCTCCGACAGTGCAGCGATCCCTCAGTACGGCCCTCCGACAGAGAAGCACTCTGGCAGTACTGGCCCGCTGACAGTGCAGCACTCCCTCAGTATTGCCCCTCTGACAGTGAAACGCTCCCTCATTACTGCCCCTCCGACAGTGAAGCTCTCTGTCACTACTGACCCTCTGACAGTGCAGCGCTCCCTCAATACTGCCGTCCGACAGTTCGGCGCTCCCTCAGTACTGCCCCTCCAATAGTGCTGCGCTCCCTCAGTACTGCCCCTCCGACAGTGTGGCGCTCCCTCAGTACCGCCGCTCCGACAGTGCGGCACACCCTCAGAACTGCCCCTCCGACAGTGCAGCGCTCCCTTAGTACTGACCCTCCGACAGTGTGGCGCTCCTTCACTACCGCCTCTCCGACAGTGCAGCGCGCCCTCAGTACTGCCCCTCCGACATTGCAGCGCACCCTCAGTATTGCCTCTCCGACAGTG
This sequence comes from Somniosus microcephalus, assembly GCF_052327205.1. NCBI lineage: Eukaryota > Metazoa > Chordata > Chondrichthyes > Squaliformes > Somniosidae > Somniosus > Somniosus microcephalus. Next base: position 4,167,525 of record NC_140998.1, on the reverse strand, counting down.
CAGCACTCCTTCAGTACTGCCTCTCCAACAGTGTGGCACTCCCTCAGTACTGCCCCTCCGACATTGCAGCACTCCCTCAGTACTGCCTCTCCGACAGTGCAGTGCTCCCTCAGTACTGCCCCTCTGACAGTGCAGTGCTCACTCAGTACTGCCCCTCTGGCAGTGCAGTGTTTCCTCTGTTCTGCCCCTCCGACAGTGCAGTGCTCCCTCAGTACTGTCCCTCCGACAGTGCAGCGCTCCCTCAGTACTGTCCCTCCGACAGTGCAGCGCTCCCTCAGTACTGCCCCTCCGACAGTGTGGCGCTCCCTCAGTACCACCGCTCTGACAGTGCGGCACACCCTCAGAACTGCCCCTCCGACAGTGCAGCGCTCCCTTAGTACTGACCCTCCGACAGTGTGGCGCTCCTTCACTACCGCCTCTCCGACAGTGCAGCGCACCCTCAGTACTGCCCCTCCGACATTGCAGCACTCCCTCAGTATTGCCTCTCCGACAGTGCAGCACTCCCTCAGTACTGCCCCTCCAACAGTGTTGCACTCCCTCAGTACTGCCCCTCCGACATTGCAGCACTCCCTCAGTACTGCCTCTCCGACAGTGCAGCGCTCCCTCAGTACTGCCCCTCTGACAGTGCAGTGCTCACTCAGTACTGCCCCTCTGGCAGTGCAGTGTTTCCTCTGTTCTGCCCCTCCGACAGTGCAATGCTCCATCAGTACTGTCCCTCCAACAGTGCAGCGCTCCCTCAGTACTGACCCTTCAACTGCGCACTGCTCCCTCAGTACTGCTCCTCTGACAGTGCTGCGCTCCATCAGTACTGCAATTCTGACAGTGCAGTGCTCCCTCAGTGCTGCCCCTCCGACAGTGCAGCGCTCCCTCTGTACTGCCCCTCCGACAGTGAAGAACTCTGTCAGTACTGGCCCGCTGACAGTGCAGCACTCCCTCAGTACTGCTCCTCCCACAGTGCAGTGCTCCCTCAGTACTGCCCCTCCGACAGTGCTGTGCTCCATCAGTACTGCCATTCTGACAGTGCAGCGCTCCCTCAGTACTGCCCCTCTGACAGTGCAGTGCTCACTCAGTACTGCCCTTCCGACATTGCAGTGCTCCCTCAGTACTGCCTCTCCGACACTGAAGCAATCCCTCAGTACTGCTCCTCCGACAGTGCAGCTATCCCTCAGTACTGCCATTCCGACAGTGCGGCGCTCCCTCAGTACTGCCATTCTGACAGTGCAGCGCTCCCTCAGTGCTGCCCCTCTGACAGTGCTGCGCTCCCTCAGTACTGCCCCTCCGACAGTGCTGTGCTCCATCAGTACTGCCATTCTGACAGCGCAGCGCTCCCTCAGTGCTGCCCCTCTGACAGTGCAGTGCTCCCTCAGTACTGCCCCTCCGACAGTGCGGCGCACCCTCATTACTGCCCCTCTGACAGTGCAGTGCTCACTCAGCACTGCCCCTCCGACAGTGCAGCGCTCCCTCAGTACTGACCCTTCAACAGTGCACCGCTCCCTCAGTACTGCCCCTCCGACAGTGCTGCGCTCCATCAGTACTGCAATTCTGATAGTGCAGTGCTCCCTCAGTGCTGCCCCTCTGACAGTGCGGCGCTCCCTCAGTACTGCCCCTCCGACAGTGAAGCACTCCGTCAGTACTGGCCCACTGACAGTGCAGCACTCCCTCAGTACTGCTCCTCCGACAGTGCAGCGCTCCCTCAGTACTGACCCTCCATCAGTGCAGCGCTCCCTCAGTACTGCCCCTCTGACAGTGCAGTGCTCACTCAGTAGTGCCCTTCCAACATTGCAGTGCTCCCTCAGTACTGCCCCTCCGACACTGAAGCAATCCCTCAGTACTGCCCCTCCGACAGTGCAGCATTCCCTCAGTGCTGCCCCTCTGACAGTGCGGCGCTCCCTCAGTACTGCCCCTCTGACAGTGCAGTGCTCACTCAGTACTGCCCCTCTGACATTGCAGCACTCCCTCAGTACTGCCCCTCTGACATTGCAGCTCTCCCTCAGTACTGCCTCTGCGACACTGAAGCAATCCCTCATTACTGAGTGCAATCACATTGAGTTTAAGCAGACTTTGCTAAGTGGCAGAAAAAGTTGTTTAAGTGCATTTACTGAATTTTAGTGAGTAAATAAGTGAATTATTTGAAGTAAGTTAAATTTTTTAGAGGAAATTAAGCTGTTGGGGAGTTGAAACCGGAAGTAGAATCCGGGTAAAAAAAAGGGGCGGCTTAGTGCGGTAGCGCTGAGTGCGGTCGCATTGAGTGTAAGTAGAGTTTGGTAAGTGGCAGAGTTCGGGCAAGTGGGAGGTGAGAGGGTGCTTGTTGCTCTGTTTTGCTTCCCTCTCTCAAGCTAATCCAACACTGCGGACGTGGAGCAGTGAGACAATTCAACCAGACAGCTCCCCCAGACAGCTTCCACGAAGGAGGTTGGTGATCAGCTGGTTTTTAGGTTCTCTTCCTTCTCTTCTATACCTTTAAGTTGGTAAGTCCTATTAAATAGTGGTGTAATATTATCATCTATATCGGGGCAGAGGGTCTTCATAACTAATAATAAGAAATTTAATTAATTACACAGATATGGGTGAACAGGTGATGTGTCACTGTTGCGAAATGTGGGAGCTGGTGGACCCCATTGAGGCTCACGGTGATTACACTTGCGATAAGTGTTTGCTGCTAGAGGAACTCAAGCTCCATGTTAAAGAGCTTGAGACCGAGCTTCAGACACTGCAACACATCAGGGAGGGGGAGAAGTTCCTGGACTCTATGTTTCAGGAGGTGGTCACACCTATGAAATTAATTACTGCAGATGTAGTCCGTGGTCAGGGACAGGACGGTGTGACTACAAGTGAGGAAGGTACAGGAATCCAGGATGTAGTGTTGAAGGAGCCGCAGCCCTTGCTCTTGTCAAGCAGGATTGAGGTTCTTACTCCCTGTGAGGGCAGGAGCGGGGACTGCAGGGAGGATGAGCAACCTGGCCACAGCACCGTGGTGCAGGGGGCCATTCAAGTGGAGGGAGTAAAAAGAAATGTTGTAGTGGTAGGGGATGGTATAATTAGGGGGATAGATAGGGTTCTCTGCAGTCAAGCGCGGGAGTCCCGAAGGCTGTGTTGCCTGCCCGGTGCCAGGGTTAAGGACATCTCTTCTGGGCTGGAAAGAAACTTGGAGTGGGAGGGGGAGGACTCAGTTGTCGTGGTCCATGTTGATACAAACGACGTAGATAGGACAAGGAAGAAGGTTCTGTTAAAGGAGTATGAGCAGCTAGGGGTCAAATTAAAAAACAGAACCTCAAGGATAATAATCTCTGGGTTATTACTTGAGCCACGAGCGAATTTGGCGAGGATAAATAAAATTAAAGAGATAAATGCGTTGCTCAAAGACTGGTGTGAGAGAAATGGGTTTTGCTTCTTGGGACACTGGCACCAGTACTGGGACAGGAGGGAGCTGTTCCGTTGGGACGGACTCCACTTGGCCAGTGCTGGGACTAGAGTCCTGGCGAATCATATAACTAGGGCTGTAGAGAGGGCTTTAAACTAATTAGTGGGGGGGAGGTTTCTAGAGAGCAAATAACAGAAATGACAACGGAGAAGGTCATAGACTTAGGTAGCAGTGGGGAAATTAAAAAACAGAATGTGTCAGGAAGGGACAGAAGGTATGGAGTAAAAGGTAAAGTAGTAAAAGGGGAAAAAACAGGAACTAAGTGTCACAAAACATGTTTGAAAGTTCTTTATCTGAATGTACGTAGCATTCGTAACAAAATGAATGAGTTAACAGCACAAATAACTACATATGGGTATGATCTTGTGGCCATTGCAGAAACGTGGCTGCAGGGTGACCATGACTGGGAATTAAACATACCAGGTTATTTAACAATCAGGAAGGACAGGCAGGAAGGGAGGGGAGGTGGGGTGGCTATGTTAATAAAGGAAGGAATCACTATAATACAGAGAAATGATATTGGGTCAAAGGAGCAGGATAGTGAAACAGTTTGGGTAGAGATAAGGAATATTAAGGGGAAAAAAACACTAGTGGGCATAGTCTATAGGCCTCCGAACAGTTGCAACACTGTTGGACGGAGTATTAATCAGGAAATAGTTGAGGCTTGTAATAAGGGAACAGCTATAATTATGGGGGATTTTAACTATCATATTAACTGGACAAATCAAACTGTGCAGAGCAGCCTTGAGGATGAGTTCATTGAGTGTATTGGTGATGGGTTTCTTGAGCAGTATGTAACTGAACCGACCAGGGGGCAAGCAACCTTAGATTTGGTCCTGTGTAATGAGACAGGATTAACTAAAAATGTCCAAGTAAAGGATCCCCTTGGAATGAGTGACCATAACATGGTTGAATTCCATATTCAAGTAGAGGGTGAGAAGGTTGGATCTCAAACAAGCGTGCTGAGCTTGAATAAAGGAGACTATGAAGGTATGAGAGCGGAATTGATTAGAGTCGACTAGGAAAATAGATTAAAGGGTAAGACGGTACATGGTCAGTGGTGTACATTTAAGGAGTTATTTTACAACTTCCAAAAAAAATATATTCCACTGAGTAAAAAAGGGTGTAAAAGAAATATAGCCATCCGTGGCTAAGTAAAGTAATTAAGGATAGTATCCGACTAAAAAAAAGGGCAGATAAGGTAGCCAAATCTAGTGGGAAGATAAAAGATTGGGAAGTCTTTAAAAGACAGCAAAAAATAACTAAAAGATTGATTAAGAAAGGGAAGATAGATTATGAAAGTAAATTAGCAAAAAATATAAAAACGGATAGCAAAAGTTTCTATAGTTATATAAAAAGAAAAAGGGTGGCTAAAGTAAATGTTGGTCCCTTAGTGGATGAGACTGGGAAATTAATGGTGGGAAACATGGACATGGCAATAACGCTGAACAAATATTTTGTATCAGTCTTTACGGTAGAGGACACTAAGAATATCCCAACACTGGACAAACAGGGGGCTCTAGGGGGAGAGGAGCTAAATACGATTAAAATCACGAAGGAAGTGGTACTTGGTAAAATAATGGGACTCAAGGCGGATAAATCACCTGGACCTGATGGCTTACATCCTAGGGTCTTGAGGGAAGTGGCGGAAGGGGTTGTGGATGCATTGGTAATAATTTTCCAAAACTCCCTGGACTCAGCAAAGGTCCCGGCAGATTGGAAAACTGCTAATGTAACACCCTTATTTAAAAAGGGTAGTAGGCAGAAGGCTGGAAACTATAGACCTGTTAGCCTAACATCTGTGGTTGGTAAAATGTTAGAGTCCATTATTAAGGAGACAGTAACGGGACATTTGGATAAACATAATTTAATAGGACAAACTCAGCATGGTTTCATGAAGGGGGAGTCATGTTTGACAAATTTGCTTGAGTTCTTTGAGGAAGCAACATACAGGGTGGATAAAGGAGAACCAGTGGACGTAGTGTATTTAGACTTCCAAAAGGCATTTGACAAGGTGCCACACAAAAGATTATTGCTCAAGATAAAAAATCACAGGATTGGGGGTAATATTCTGGCGTGGGTGGAGAATTGGCTCTCTAACAGAAAGCAGAGAGTTGGGATAAATGGTTCATTCTCAGACTGGCAATCAGTAACTAGTGGTGTTCCGCAGGGGTCAGTGCTGGGTCCCCAACTCTTTACAATCTACATTAACGATTTGGAGGAGGGGATCGAGTGTAACATATCAATGTTTGCAGATGATACAAAGATGGCAGGGAAAGTAGTGAGTGAGGAGGACATAAAAAACCTGCAAAGTGACATAGACAGGCTAAGTGAGTGGGCAGAGATTTGGCAGATGGAATACAATACTGGAAAGTGTGAGGTTATGCGCTTTGGCAGGAAAAATCATAGAGCAAGTTATTATCTTAATGGCAAGAAACTGGAAAGTACTGCAGTACAAAGGGATCTGGGAGTCCTGGTGCACGAAACTCAAAAAGTTAGTATGCAGGTGCAGCAAGTGATCAAGAAGGCCAATGGAATGTTGGCTTTTATTGCTAGGGGGATAGAATATAAAAACAGGGAGGTATTGCTGCAGTTATACAAGGTATTGGTGAGACCGCACCTGGAATACTGCATACAGTTTTGGTGTCCATACTTAAGAAAAGACATACTTGCTCTCAAGTCAGTACAAAGAAGGTTCACTCGGTCAATCCCGGGAATGAGGGGGTGGTCATATGAGGAGAGGTTGAGTAGATTGGGACTCTACTCATTGGAGTTCAGAAGAATGTGAGGTGATCTTATTGAAACATATAAGATTGTGAAGGGGCTTGATCGGGTGGATGCGGTGAGGATGTTCCCAATGATGGGTGAAACTAGAACTAGGGGGCATAATCTTAAAATAAGGGGCTGCTCTTTCAAAACTGAGATGAGGAGAAACTTCTTCACTCAGAGGGTGGTAGGTTTGTGGAATTTGCTGCCCCAGAAAGCTGTGGAAGCTACATCATTAAATAAATTTAAAACAGAAATAGATAGTTTCCTAGAAGTAAAGGGAATTAAGGGTTACGGGGAGCGGGCAGGAAATTGGACATGAGTCTAGGTTCGGAATGGTCATGGCCCTGTGGGTAGTGGAGCGGGCCCAGCGGCTGTGTAGCCTGGTTCAGTTCCTACTTCTTGTGTTCTAATTCTGTGTTAGATTTCAGGAGATGGTTTTATTCCTGTTCCTGGCTGGGGTGGAGATCGTCTTTACAGAAGGTAAGTACTGTAGAAAATATAGGGACAGAGTGATCTCCTGGAAGAGTTTCGATTGCCTAGATACATAGATACATAGATACATAGAAGATAGGAGCAGGAGTAGGCCATTCGGCCCTTCGAGCCTGCTCCGCCATTCAATGAGATCGTGGCTGATCATCCAAATTCAGTACCCGGTCCCTGCCTTCTCCCCATATCCCTTGATCCCTTTAGCCTTAAGAAATATATCCAACTCTTTCTTGAATATACTTAATGAACTGGCCTCCACCGCCCTCTGTGGCAGAGAATTCCACAGGTTCACCACTCACTGGGTGAAGAAATTCCTCCTCATTTCAGCCCTAAATGGCTTACCCCTTATCCTTAGGCTATGACCCCTGGTTCTGGACTCCCCGGCCATCATAAACATCCTTCCTGCATCTAGTCTGTCCAGGCCTGACAGAATTTTATAGGCTTCGATGAGATCCCCTCTCAATCTTCTAAACTCCAGTGAGTATAAGCCCAATCGACATAATCTCTCCTCATACGTCATTCCTGCCATCCCAGGTATCAGCCTGGTGAATCTTCGCTGCACTCCCTCCATGGCAAGAACGTCCTTCCTCAGGTAAGGCGACCAAAACTGCACACAATACTCAAGGTGTGGTCTCACCAAGGCCCTGTACAACTGCAGCAAGACATCCTTGTTCTTGTACTCGAACCCTCTTGCTACGAAGGCCAACATACCATTTGCCTTCTTAACCGCCTGCTGCACCTGCATTCTTACCTTCAGCGACTGGTGTACAAGAACACCCAGGTCTCTTTGCACTTCCCCTTCTCCCAATCTATTACCATTCAAATAATAATCTGCCTTCCTGTTTTTGCCACCAAAGTGGATAACCTCACATTTATCCACATTATAGTGCATTTGCCATCTTTCTGCCCAATCACCCAACCTGTCCAAATCGTGCTGGAGTTTCACGACATCCTCCTCACAGCATACCCTCCCCCCCAGCTTTGTGTCGTCTGCAAATTTGGAGATATTACATCCAATTCCCTCGTCCAGATCATTAATATATATTGTGAACAGCTGGGGTCCTAGGACCGATCCTTGCGGTACCCCACTAGTCACTGCCTGCCACTTGGAAAACGACCCGTTTATTCCAACTCTTTGCTTTCTGCCCGCCAACCAGTTCTCTATCCAAGTCAATACCTTGCCCCCAATCCCATGTGCCTTAATTTTGCATGCTAATCTCTTATGCGGGACCTTATCGAAAGCCTTCTGAAAGTCCAAATACAGCACATCCACTGGTTCTCCCTTATCTATTTTACCAGTTACATCCTCAAAATATTCCAGTAGATTAGTCAAGCATGATTTACCTTTTGTAAATCCATGTTGACTTTGTCCGATCCAGTCACTGCTTTCCAAGTGCTCTGCTATTACATCTTTTATAATGGACTCTAGCATTTTCGCCACTACCGATGTCAAGCTTACCGGTCTATAATTCCCCGCCTTTTCTCTACCACCTTTTTTGAATAGTGGGGTAACATTAGCTACCCGCCAATCCATGGGTACCGTTCCAGAGTCTATCAAGTTCTGGAAGATGACCAGCAATGCATCTACTATTTCTAGGGCCACTTCCTTAAGTACCCTGGAATGTAGATTATCAGGCCCTGGGGATTTATCGGCCTTCAGTCCCATCAATTTTCCAACACCATTTCCCTACCAATACTGATTTCTTTCAGTTCCACCCTTTCATCAGACCCTATGTTCCCCGGCATCTCTGGGAGGTTATTTGTGTCCTCCTTTGTGAAGACAGAACCAAAATATGTATTTAGTTGGTCTGCCATTTCTTTGTTCCCCATTATAAATTCCCCCGATTCTGATTGCAAGGGACCTACGCTTGACTTCACCAATCTTTTTCTCTTCACATATCTATAAAAGCTTTTACAGTCAGTTTTTATGTTCTCTGCAAGCTTACTCTCATATTCTATTTTCCCTTTCTTAATTAATCCCTTTGTCCTCCTTTGTTGAATCCTAAACTGCTCCCAATCCTCAGGATTATTGCTTTTTCTGGCCAATTTATATGCCCTCTCCTTGGACCTTATGCTATCCCTAATTTCCCTTGTTAGCCACGGTTGGGTCACCTTTTTTGTTTTATTTTTATGCCAAACTGGGATGAACAAATTCTGTATTTCATCCATTTGGTCTTTGAATGTTTGCCATTGCCTATCCACCGTCAACCCTTTGAGTGCCATTCCCCAATCAATCCTACCCAACTCGCTCCTCAGACCATCATAGTTTCCTTTATTTAAATTGCGGACCCTAGTCTCCGAGTCAACTACTTCATTCTCCAACTTAATGAAGAATTCGATCATATTATGATCGCTCCGACCCAAGGAGCCTCTTACAACAAGATTACTAATTAATCCTTTCTCGTTACATAATACCCAGTCTAAGATGGCCTGATCTCTGGTTGGTTCCTCGACATATTGGTCCAGGAAACCATCCCGTAAACACTCCAGGAATTCCTCCTCCACAGTATTGTTACTCATTTGGTTGGCCCAATCTATATGTAGATTAAAGTCACCCATGATGACTTCTGTGCCCTTATTGCACGCTTCTTTAATTTCTCTTTTAATGCCATCCCCAACCTCCGCCTAACTGTTTGGAGGTCTATAAACCACTCCCACTAACGTTTTTTTCCCCTTAGTATTTCTCAATTCTACCCATACAGATTCCACCTCATCAGAGCTAATATCCTTCATTACAATTGTGTTAATCCCTTCTTTAACCAGTAATGCTACCCCACCACCCTTTCCTTTTTTCCTATCTTTCCTGAATATCGAATACCCCTGGATGTTGAGTTCCCAGTCCTGGCCTTCCTTGAGCCACGTTTCCGTAATCCCAACCAAATCGTATTTGTTTACTTCTATTTGCGCAGCCAATTCATCCACCTTATTACAAATGCTCCTCGCATTAAGACACAAAGCCTTCAGGCTTGTTTTTTTAACGCTCTTAGACCTATTAGAATTATTATTTACTGTGGACATGTTTGATTTAAACCATTGATTTCTCTGACTGCCGCTTTTGTTTTTCTCCTTCCTATCTTTTGCTTTTATCCTTGTTTCCATTTCCTCTGTCTCGCTGCTCAGGTTCCCAACCCCCTGCCATTTTAGTTTAAACCCTCCCCCACAGCACTAGCAAACACTCCCCCTAAGACATTGGTTCCAGCCCTGCCCAGGTGCAAACCGTCCGGTTTGAACTGGTCCCACCTCCCCCAGATGGGTCGGAGAGGAATTCCCCAGATTTTTTCTCCCAAATTGGCCATTGGGTTTTTTATCTGGTTTTTCGCCTCTCCCAGGAGATCACATGGGTTCGGGTGGGATGGAGAGTGATAGAAGATTTGAGGTTAGGATCAGATCAGCCATGATCTTATTGAATGGTGGAGCAGGCTCGAGGGGCCGATTGGCCTAATCCTGCTCCTATTTCTTATGTTCTTATGTTCTTATGTACTGCCCCTCCGACAGTGCAGCTATCCGTCAGTACTGCCCCTCCGACAGTGCGGCGCTCCCTCAGTACTGCCCCTCCGACAGTGCAGCTATCCCTCAGTACTGCTCCTCCGAAAGTGCGGCGCTCCCTCAGTACTGCCCCTTCGGCAGTGCGGTGCTCCCTCAGTACTGCCCTCCGACAGTGCAGTGCTCACTCAGTACTGCCACTCCGACAGTGCAGCGCTCCCTCAGTACTGCCCCTCTGACAGTGCAGTGCTCACTCAGTACTGCCGCTCCATCAGTGCATCACTCCCTCAGTACTGCCCCTCCGACAGTGCAGCGCTCCCTCAGTACTGCCCCTCTGACAGTGCAGTGTTCCCTCAGTACCGCCCCTCCGACATTGCAGCACTCCCTAAGTACTGCCTCTCAGACAGTGCAGCGCTCCCTCAGTACTGCCCCTCCGACAGTGCAGCGCTCCCTCAGTACCTGGAACTTTGGAATAGTTCCCATGGATTGGAGGGTAGCTAATGTAACCCCACTATTTAAAAGGGGTTGCAGAGAAAAACGGGGAATTACAGACCGGTAAGCCTGACATTGGTAGTGGGGAAAATGCTAGTGTCCATTATGAAAGATGTAATAGCAGAGCACTTGGAAAACAGTGACAGGATCGGATAAACTCAACATGGATTTACGAAAGGTAAATCGTGCTTGACTAATCTATTGGAATATTTTGAGAATGTAACTGGTAGAATAGATAAGGGAGAACCAGTGGATGTGGTGTATTTGGACTTTCAGAAGGCTTTCGATAAGGTCCCGCATAAGAGATTAGCGTGCAAAGTTAAAGCACATGGGATTGGGGGTAAGGTACTGACTTGGATAGAAAACTGCTGGCAGACAGGAAGCAAAGAGTTGGAAGATGTGGGTCTTTTTCCGAGTGGAAGGCAGTGACTAGTGGGGTACCGCAGGGATTGGTGCTAGGACCCCAGCTATTCACAATATATATTAATGATCTAGACGAGGTTACTAGATGTAATATCTCCAAGTTTGCAGATGACACAAAGCTGGGTGGGCGTGTGTGCTGTGAGGAGGATGCAGAGAAACTCCAGTATGATTTGGACAGGTTGGGTGATTGGGCAGATGCATGGCAGATGCAGTATAATGTGGATAAATGCGAGGTTATCCACTTTGGTGGCAAAAACAGGACGGCAGATTATTATCTGAACGGCAATAGATTGGGAAAAGGGGAAGTGCAATGAGACCTGGGTGTCCTTGTGCACCAGTCGCTGAAGGTAAGCATGCAGGTGCAGCAGGCGGTTAAGAAGGCAAATGGTATGTTGGCCATCGTAGCGAGAGGGTTTGAGTACAGGAACAAGGATGTCTTGCTGCAGTTGTACAGGGCCTTGGTGAGACCACACCTTGAGTATTGTGTGCAGTTTTGGTCGCCTTATCTGACGAAGGATGTTCTTGCCATGGAGGGAGTGCAGCGAAGGTTCACCAGGCTGATACCTGGGATGGCAGGAATGACGTATGAGGAGAGATTGGGTCGATTGGGCTTGTACTCGCTGGAGTTTAGAAGAATGAGAGGGGATCTCATTGAAACTTATAAATTCTAACAGGACTAGACAGACTAGATGCAGGAAGGATGTTCCCGATGGTCGGGGGAGTCCAGAACCAGAGGGCACAGTCTAAGGATAAGGGATAAGCCATTTAGGACAGAGATAAGGAGGAATTTTTTCACCCAGAGAGTGGTGAACCTGTTTAATTCTTTACCACAGAAGCAAGTTGAGGCCAATTCATTAAATATATTCAAGAAAGAGTTAGATATATATCTTAAGGCTAAAGGGATCAAGGGATATCGGGAAAAAGCAGGGACAGGGTACTGAATTTAGATGATCATCCATGATCGCATTGAATGGTGGAGCAGGCTCGAGGGGCTGAATGGCCTACTCCTGCTCCTATCTTCTATGTTTCTATGTTTCACCCGCCCTTCCGACAGTGCGATGCTCCCTCAGTTCTGCCCCTCCGACAGTGCAGTGCTCCCTCAGTACTGCCCACTGACCGTGAAACGCTTCTTCAGTCCTGCCCTCCGACAGTGCAGTAATCCCTCAGCACTGCACTTCCAACAGTGCAGCGCTCCCTCAGTACTGCCCCTCCGACAGTGCAGTAATCCCTCAGTGCCGCCTCACCGACAGTGCAGCGCTCCTTCAGTACCGCCACTCCGACAGTGCGACGCTCCGTCAGTACTGTCCCTCCGACAGTGCAGCGCTCCCTCAGTACTGCCCCTCCGACACTGCGGCGCTCCGTCAATACTGCCCCTCCGACAGTGTGGCGCTCCCTCAGTATTGCTCCTCCGACAGGGCAGCACTCCGTCAGTACTGCCCCCCGACAGTGCGGCTCTCCCTCAGTACTGCCCCTCCGACATTTCGGCACTCCCTCTGTACTGCCCCTCCAACATTGCAGCACTCCCTCTGTACTGCCCCTTCGACAGTGAAGCAATCCCTCAGTACTGCCCCTCCTACAGTGTGGCGCTCCCTCAGTACTGCCCTTCCGACAGTGCAGCGCTCACTCAGTACTGCCCCTCCGACAGTGCAGCGCTCCCTCAGCAATGCATTACCGACAGTGCGGTGCTCCCTCAGTACTGCCCCTCCAACAGTGCAGCAATCCCTCAGTACTGCCCCTCCGTCAGCGCGACGCTCCCTCAGCACTGCCTCTCCGACAGTGTAGCGCTCCCTCAGTACTGCCCATCCAAGAGTGCGGTGCTCCCTCAGTACTGCCCTTCAGACAGTGCAGCACTCCGTCAGTGCTGCCCCTCCGACAGTACGGCATTCCCTCAGTACCGCTGCTGCGGCAGTGCAGTGCTCCCTCAGTACTGCCCATCTGACAGTGCGGCGCTCCCTCAGTACTGACCCTCCGACAGTGCGGCACTCCCTCAGTACTGCCCCTCCATCAGCGCGACACTCCCTCAGCACTGCCTCTCCGACAGTGTAGCGCTCACTCAGTACTGCCCCTCCGAGAGTGCGGCGGTCCCTCAGTACTGCCCGTCTGACAGTGTGGCGCTCCCTCAGTCCTGCCGCTCCGACAGTACGGCATTCACTCAGTACCGCTGCTCCGGCAGTGCAGTGCTCCCTCAGCACTGCCCATCCGACAGTGCGGCGCTCCCTCAGTACTGACCCTCCGACAGTGCGGCACTCCCTCAGTACTGCCCCTCCGACAGTACAGAAATCCCTCAGTACTGCCCCTCCTACAGTGTGGCGCTCCCTCAGTACTGCCCTTCCGACAGTGCAGCGCTCACTCAGTACTGCCCCTCCGACATTGCAGCACTCCCTCAGTACTGCCCCTCTGACAGTACAGCAATCCCTCAGTACTGCCCCTCCGACAGTGCGGCGCTCCCTCAGTACTGCCCCTCCGACAGTGCAGCGCTCCCTCAGTACTGACCCTCCGATAGTGCAGCTCTCCCTCAGTACTGCACCTCCAACAATGCAACGCTCCTTCAGTACTGCACCTCCGACAGTGCGGCGCTCCCTCAGTGCTGCTCCTCCGACAGTGCGGTGCTCCCTCAGTACTGCCCCTCCGACAGTGCAGCGCTCCCTCTGTACTGCCCCTCTGACAGTGCTGCAATCCCTCAATTCTGCTCCTCCAACAGTGCAGCGCTCCCTCTGTACTGCCCTTCTGACAGTGAAACGCTCCCTCAGTCTTGCCCCTCCGACAGTGCAGCGCTCCCTCAGTACTGCCCCTCCGACAGTTTGGCACTCCCTCAGTACCGGTTCTCCAACAGTGCAGCGCTCCCTCAGTACTGCCCCTCTGAGTGCAGTGCTCACTCAGTACTGCCCCTCCGACAATGCAGCGCTCCGTCAGTACTGCCACTCTGACAATGTAGTGCTCACTCAGTATTGCCCCTCCAACAGTGCAGCACTCCCTCAGTACCACCCCTCTGACATTGCAGCACTCCCTCAGTACTGCCTCTCCAACAGTGCAGCACTCCATCTGTACTGCCCCTCCGACAGTGCAGCACTCCCTCAGTACTGCCCCTCTGACAGTGCAGTGCTCACTCAGTACTGCCCTTCCAACATTGCAGCAATCCCTCAGTACTGCCCCTCCGACAGTGCAGCTATCCCTCAGTACTGCCCCTCCGACAGTGCGGCGCTCCCTCAGTGCTGCCCCTCCAACAGTGCAGAGCTCCTTCAGTACCGTCACCCCGACAGTGTAGCGCTCCTTCAGTACTGCCACTCCGACAGTGCGGCGCTCCGTCAGTACTGTCCCTCCGACAGTGCGGCGCTCCATCAGTACTGCCCCTCTGACAGTGCGGCGCTCCCTCAGTACTGCCCCTCTGACAGGGCAGCACTCCATCAGTACTGCCCCTCCGACAGTGCAGCACTCCCTCGGTACTGACCCTCCAACAGTGCGGCGCTCCCTCAGTACTGCCCCTCCGACAGTGCGGTGCTCTCTCAGTACTGCCCGTCTGACAGTGCAGCGCTCCCTCAGTACCGCCCCTCCTACAGTGCAGCGGTCCCTCAGTGCTATCCCACCGACAGTGTGGCGCTCCCTCAGTACTGCCCCTCCGACAGTGTGGCGCTCCCTCAGTACCGCTTCTCCAACAGTGCAGCGCTCCCTCAGCACTGCCCCTCTGAGTGCAGTGCTCACTCAGTGTTGTGTATGTACCTTTAAGGGAATAACTGGTCTTAGACTGCAGTACCGGCAGTGACCACCCCTGTATAAAAAGCCCTAGCAGGCTTCTGTAGTTTCAGTTTCCAGGTTGTCTCCATTCAGTAAAGACTTGTTATAATCAACTCCTGCAGTCCGTGTCTCAATTATACACGGACATAATACTGGCGACGAGTAAGAAACGAACTTGCCTGCAACTCGGCAGCACCTCAGACGACGTTATTGAAGGTCGAAGCCAGAAGAAAGAAAAAAAAATAATCCAAAGGAACTCGAGAAACGGGCGTCGACCGTGCGCAACCGCCCTCCAAATCATCGAATTGAAAAGTTGCAGGAGAGACTGTCGAGAGCCAGGCTTGGTTCTCCAGCCTGTGGTTTCCCAGCTAATCGGGCTGGTGGCAGGTAGTGCACTGATCCTTCCTGGGCTGCGGCTGGCTAGAGCTCGATTGGGTGGCTCTGCAACGGGCCGGGCAGCGAGTCGGGAAGCAAAGAGAGAGAGAGAGAGGGTGGAGCACACAGGGCGCGGCCGGTGCTTCGAAGCCGGGCAGCGTTCGGACCTAAGAAGAGGGAGGGAAGTGTCCCAGAGGGTCCGCTCCACGACGGGAACGGTTCTTCAATTAACAGAGCAAATATTGAAGCGCGATAGAAAAATAAAAATACCGCGGAGAGCGGCTTTGGCAGCAGCGATCGGGGAGGCGTGAAGACCACAGGGCGTCGCCATTACAGGATAGTAAAATAAATATAATCGCCAGCAACAGCGTTGGCAGCAGCGGCAGCGGCGGGAAAGCACGGGAGGCGCCATCTTAACTCGGCGGGGAAGAAGGAAAACCGCGGGAGGCGCCATTTTGATCCATCGGGGATGAAGGAAAAGCGCGGGAGGCGCCATCTTAGATTTTCAAGATGCCAAATGTTGTATCCGTGTGTTAATGGAGACACGGAATGCAGGAGTTGGTTTCACAGGTGTTTACTGAACAAAGTCTGGAGGTGAACTAACAGATACAAGACACTATACAGGCTTATATAGCCCGAGTGGCCATTACCGGCATTACAGTACACAGGGGCTCTTAAAGGCACATACACCACAATTCCTCCCCTTTTAGACAACCAGTACATAACATTTTAAGTAATCATTAATTAACATATTACAAGAACAATAATCTACACATTTGCTGCAGTTAATCAATTTTAAGTCAGTCTCTCTGGAGGCTTCCTGACTCGGTCCGGATAACGCCTCGGTGGTGTAGTAGTTTTTGGTGGTGTAGTAGGTTCTTTTGGCAAGGTCGGTTCGGCTTGAATGCCAGTGTCGGGTTCATCTAGTTCCAGTGTCACCAGATCGGAGGTAGATACTATGGTTATCTCTGCTTCATCACTAGGCATACAGAGTTGTGGTGTAGGTTGTCCCTTTTCGGATGACTCTATGATCTGGTCAGCATGGCGCCTTATTATGCTTTCTCCAATGTCCACGGGATACATCAGCGGTCCTAGTCGTGTGCAAATAGTCCCAGGCTGCCATTTCTCGGTACGGTAGTCCCGGGCCAAAACTTGTTGACCTATCTGGAAGTTTCTAGTTGGCCTTTCATTCATGCCTTGAAATTGCCGGTTCTCCACGTCCCTTCTGATGTTTGGCTTGATCAAATCCAGCCGGCATCTTAGGCTTCTATTGAAGAACATCATGGCGGGAGTTTGGTTTGTAACCACATGTGTTGCATTCCTGTATGCAAACAAGAAGTTATCTACCTTATGCTGAAGTTTTATGTCTTCATTACCCATGGCCTTTATGGCCTTCTTGAAGGTCTGGACAAACCTTTCAGCCAATCCATTGGTGGCGGGATGGTATGGGGCGGACGTGTAGTGCTTAACCCCATTGTTTTTTAAGAACTTCCTGAATTCTTCGGACACAAATTGCGGTCCATTATCAGAACAGATCTGTTCAGGCAGCCCATTCCTGGCAAATATGGTCCTTAATATTGTGATGGTTTTTTCCGTGGTGGTGGAGGACATCTTTATTACCTCCGGCCACTTGGAGTGTGCATCAACCGCGATTAAGAACATTGAGTCCATAAATGGACCAGCAAAGTCGATGTGTACCCTTTGCCATGGAGATGAGGGCCACTCCCATGGATGTAGAGGAGCTTGTGGTGGGGCGTTTTGGACCTTCTGTCATCCTAGGCAGCTCTTGGTCATTTCTTCGATGTCTCCATCGATACCTGGCCACCACACAAACGCTCTGGCTAGGTTGTTCATTTCTACTCCACCCAGATGCCCCTCGTGAAGCTGCTTTAGCACTTTATCCTGGAGTTTGGGTGGAATCACCACTCTGGATCCACACATCAAGGTTCCTCAGCACACTGACAGCTGTTCTCTTCTTTGCGAGAATGCTGGCAACAGTGGTTCACCATGTGCTGGCCATCCCTTCACCGTTAAATCGTAAACTCGTGAGAGAGTCGGGTCATTTCTCGTTTCTTTTTCAATGGCAGAATTTGTTACTGGTGGACATTCCACTATGGTTGAGTGGAACATATCCACTGGGTCCACTGTAGGTGCCTCTTCTACCTTTGGCAACGGTAGGCGCGATAAACCATCAGCATTCCCGTGCTGTTTTGATCCTTTGTATTCTATGTCATATTGGTGTGCCCCTAGGAAAAGGGACCACCTCTGTAGCCTTTGCGCTGTCATAATGGGAACACCCTTTTTAGGGTTGAATATGGAGACGAGGGGTTGATGGTCAGTCAACAAGGCAAATTTTTGTCCATGTAGGTAATGGTTGAATTTCTTCACTCCCCATACCAGGCTGAGTGCTTCCCTGTCGATCTGGGCATAGTTACGCTCAGCTGAGTTCAATGAGCGTGACGCAAAAGCTATCGGCCGCTCCGAGCCATCAGGGAATCTATGCGATAATACCGCTCCTACGCTGTAAGGGGATGCATCGCACGCCAGTCTGATTGGCAGTGATGGGTTGTAATGAGCCAACACTTCCTTGGACGTGATCAAGCCTTTGCATTTATGGAAGGCACGTTTACAGTCTTCGCTCCATTTCCAAATTACTCCCGTTTGTAGCAGTTCGTTAAGAGGGTGCAGAAGAGTTGACAAGTTAGGTAAAAATTTATGATAGTAATTTATCAATCCCAGGAATGACCTTAATTGTGAGACATTTTCAAGTGCTGGGGCTTTTATGACCGCTTCAATTTTTTCAGGTGACTTATGCAACCCTTCCTCGTTAATTATGTGGCCACAATATGATATTTGTTTCTGGAAAAATTCGCACTTGGGGCAATTTGCTCGTAGGCCCCGTTCTCTCAGCCTCGTGAGCACCTGCTCCAAATTGGCAAGGTGCTCATTGTCATTTTCTCCTGTTACAAGGATGTCATCTAGGTAGCATTGAGTCCCCGGAATCCCTTGGAGGACTTGCTCCATAGCTCTTTGCCAGATAGCTGGAGCTGATGCTACTCCGAAAACCAGTCGATTGTACTGGTACAGGCCTTTGTATGTATTTATCTTGAGATACTTTTTAGAGGCCTCTTCAACCTCCATCTGTAGATATGCCTGTGCCAAGTCAATTTTGGTGAAACGTTTCCCTCCGGATAGTGAGGCAAAAATATCTTCTATCCTCGGAAGAGGATACTGTACCATGTGAAGGACCGGGTTTACAGTCACCTTGAAGTCCCCACAGATGCGTATTTTTCTCTATTCTTCAGATTTATCATTATTCAACGTTTTCTTCATGACCGGGACGATGGGTGTTGCCCACTCGCTCCAATCTATTTTGAATAATACGCCTGCCTTTTCCAAATTCTCCAGCTCTGCCTCGACTGCTGGACGAATTGCGTATGGCACCGGTCTTGCCTTAAAAACTTGGGAATTGCTGCATCTTCCACTTTTATTGAGGCGGTGATGCCTTTCAAGGTTCCTAGTTCCTGTTGAAACACTTCCTTGTCGTTGGCCAAGATGTCTTTTAATCATTCAGGTATGACGTCATCTTCATTTTTTTTCTTACTGGTCACCGTCAGTGCCTGAATGGAGTGCCAGTCTAAACGTATCTTCCTGATCCATTCACGTCCCAACAGCGGTGAACCATCATCTTGCAGAACGTATAAATACAACCTCTGTATTTCCTTGCCGTTGTATACAACAGGCACCTTTATTTTCCCTTTGGGGTATACTTTCTGCCCCGTATATGTTTTCAAGATAATGGATGTGTCTTTCAAAGGTATATGCGGAAATAGCCGCTCGTAATCCCGTCGACTTATGACGGTCAGAGCTGATCCTGTATCTAAGCTCCATTTTAACTGGGGACCCTGCTATCGTGAGGGTAACCCAAATGGTCTGGTAATCTTCTTTGGCAATTACATTATGTAATTTGAGACAGCTTAGTCTCTTGTTTCCGGAGTCGCTATCGCTCTTCTGGTCTTCGGAGCTACTGTCCGTCATCATTTGTACCTTTCTGTACTTTTCCTTATTGATTTTTTTCCTGTCCGTAGATTTTTTTTTTCCAGATTGGCATACACGTGCAATGTGTCCAATCTTTCCGCATTGCCTGCATGCTTTGTCCTTGAACCAGCAGTCCCTCTGGTCATGGGTGGATCTGCCGCAGCGATAACATCTCTCGAAACCCTGTGTGATTTCATGGGTGCCGAAGTTCTGTGGCTTTTGCTGTATCTCTGCAGCTCCTCTTGCGGCTGCTTCGTATGATACAGCCATACTGAAAGCCTTGTCCAGTGTCAAATCTTTCTCAGAAAGTAGCCTTTTCTGTGTTCCTTCACTTAGGAGACCGCAGATGAATTTGTCTCGAAGAGAATCTGCCAGTCCTGCCCTGAATTGGCAGTGCTTTGACAGCTTCCTTAATTCGGTGAGGTAATCAGCGTTACTTTCATTCTTGTGCTGATTCCTCTTGAAGAATTTGAATCGTTCCGCTATCAGCAGCGGTGTTGGGCTTAAGTGCTCCTGTAGGGTATTAACAATCTCCTTAAAATTCTTGTCCTTTGGTTTGGCTGGAGTGATTAAGTTTCGTAACAGCCCGTATGTCCTTGCGCCCATTAGATTTAGAAGTACTGATGCCTTTTTATCATCTTCTATTTCATTTGCTGTGCAATATACCTCCACTCTTTCCACATATGTGGTCCAATCCTCTATATCGCTATCGAAAGCATTAATATTGCCAGCCTTAGGCATCCTGAAAAAAAAATGGCGCTTCCCGCGCTTTCCTTTCTTCCCTGCAGAAAAAAATGGCGCTTCCCGCGCTTTCCTGCCGCTGCTGCTGCTGACAACGCTGTTCTCCGCGGTTTTTATTTACATAGATTTTTTTTTCAATAGGTGGAGCCTCGTTCCCGCCGGACTCTCTGGGACTTTCCCCTCCCTCTGCTTGGTCCGAACGCCGACCTGCTTTGCAGCGCCGGCCGTCTCCCGAGTGCTCTCCCCCTCTGTCTCTGTTTGCCTCCGCCTTCGCTGCTTGGCCCCGCTGTAGAGCCAGCCCGCTGCCCAGGAAGGATTATTGCAGTGCCTGACACCAGCTCGGCTAGCTGGTGAAACCACAGTTTTTTGTTTTATTTCTTTCTTGTTTTTCTTCGACTTCCATCTGAGGAATCGATCTCCTTGAGGTGCTGCCGAATTGCAGGTAAGTCCGTTTCCAATTCGTTGCCACTGTTGTATCCGTGTGTTAATGGAGACACGGAATGCAGGACTTGGTTTCACAGGTGTTTACTGAACAAAGTCTGGAGGTGAACTAACAGATACAAGACACTATACAGGCTTATATAGCCCGAGTGGCCATTACCGGCATTACAGTACACAGGGGCTCTTAAAGGCACATACACCACACCAAAGACTGGCGATATCACTGCCTTCGATAATGCAATAGAAGACTGGACCACGTATGTGGAAAGAGTTGAGGTATATTGCGAGGCAAACAAAATAGCCGATGAGAAAAAGGCATCGGTATTGCTAAATTTAATGGGCGGAAGAACGTACGGCCTATTGCGGGACCTGATTACTCCAGCCAAACCGAAGGCGAAGAGTTTTAATGAAATTGTTGCTATCCTACAGGAACACCTAAATCCTACACCGCTGCTAATAGCAGAAAGATTTAAATTCCACAGGAGAAATCAGCATAAAAATGAGAGCAATGCTGATTACCTTACGGAACTACGCAAGCTATCAAAGCACTGCCAGTTCGGAGCAGGACTGGCAGATACCTTACGGGACAAATTTGTCTGTGGACTCCTGAGTGAAGGAACCCAGAAGAGGTTACTCTCAGAGAAAGAGCTGACGCTAGATAAGGCTTTCAGCGTGGCAGTATCGTACGAAGCAGCAGCAAGGGGAGCTGCGGAAATACAACAAAAGCCACAGGAATACGGCACCCACGAAATGACACGGGGATTTGCAAAATGTTATCGCTGCGGCAGAACAAACCATGACCAGAAGGACTGCTGGTCCAAGGACAAAATATGCAGGCAATGCGGAAAGATGGGACACATTGCACGAGTTTGCAGGTCTGGGAAGAAGACCAACAACAACAAAAAGGCTACTAAGGAACCGTACAGGAAAGTACAAAAGATGACGGACAGTAGTTCCGAAGACCAGATGAGCGATAGTGAATCCGGGAACAAGAGACTAAGCTGTCTCAAACTTCACAACATAATCGCAAAAGAGGATCACCGAACCATTTGGGTCACCCTCACGATAGCAGGGTCCCAAGTCAAAATGGAATTGGATACAGGATCAGCGCTAACCGTCATGAATCGACGAGACTATGAGCGGCTATTCTCACACATACCCTTGAGAGAGACATCCATTGTCTTGAGGACGTATACGGGGCAAAAAGCATACCCCAGAGGAAAAATAAGGGTGCCTGTCGAATACAACGGCAAGAAAATACGGAAATTGTATCTCTACATTCTGCAAGATGGTGGACCACCGTTATTGGGACGTGAATGGATCAGAAAGATAAGTTTAGACTGGCACTCCATTAATGCACTGACGGTGGCTGGTAAACAGGATGATGACGTCACTCCTGGATGATTGTCAACAGTCTTAGCTGATGCCAAAGAGGTATTTCAACAAGAACTGGGCACTCTTAAAGGCGTAACCGCCTCAATAAAAATAGAGGAGAATGCAATTCCCAAGTTTTTCAAAGCAAGACCGGTACCATATGCAATTCGCCCAGCCATCGAGGCAGAGCTGGAGAATCTGGAGAATGCAGGCGTGTTATCTAAGGTAGACTGGAGCGAGTGGGCGACACCCATCGTTCCTGTCATGAAGAAAACGTTAAACAATAAGTCTGAGGAGCCAAGGAAGGTTCGCATCTGTGGGGACTTCAAGGTGACAGTGAACCCAGTCCTTCACACAGTACAATATCCTCTTCCAAGGATAGAAGATATCTTCGCCTCACTATCTGGAGGGAAGCTTTTTACAAAAATTGACCTAGCACAAGCATATTTGCAGATGCAGGTTGAAGAATCCTCTAGGAAGTATCTCACGATAAACACTCACAAAGGTCTTTACCAGTATAATCGACTGGTATTCGGAGTAGCATCAGCTCTGGCGATATGGCAAAGAGCGATGGAACAAGTCCTGCAAGGGATTCCGGGGACTCAGTGTTACTTGGACGACATCCTAGTGACAGGTGAAGATGACAGTGAACACCTTGCCAACCTAGAGCAGGTGCTCACTAGACTACGTGAACATGGGCTACGAGCCAATCGCCCCATGTGCGAGTTTTTTAAGAAGCGGATATCGTATTGTGGCCACGTGATTGATGAAGAGGGGTTGCATAAGTCCCCTGACAAAATTGAAGCGGTAGTTAAAGCACCAGTGCCTGAAAATGTGTCGCAACTGAGGTCATTCCTCGGATTGGTGAATTACTACCATAAGTTTTTGCCGAATTTGTCCACAATTCTGCATCCACTGAACGCCCTACTACGAACGGGAGTAGCATGGAAATGGAGCGATGAATGTAAGCGGGCCTTTCAGAAGAGTAAGGACCTAATCACTTCAAGAGAAGTATTGGCTCACTACAACCCATCACTACCGATAAGACTGGCGTGTGATGCGTCTCCCTACGGCATTGGGGCGGTACTGTCACATAAATTCCTTGATGGTTCAGAGAGGCCGATAGCTTTTGCGTCATGCTCGTTAACTTCAGCCGAGCGTAACTACGCCCAGATTGACAGAGAGGCCCTCAGCCTAGTGTGGGGGGTGAAGAAGTTCAATCACTACCTGCACGGTCAGAAATTTACTCTACTAACTGATCATCAACCTTTCGTCTCCATTTTCAACCCTCAGAAGGGCGTACCGATAATGACGGCACAACGGCTACAGAGGTGATCCCTTTTCCTAGGGGCACACCAATATGACATCGAGTACAAAGGAACTAAACAGCATGGGAATGCTGATGGATTGTCGCGCCTACCGTTGCCGATGGTGGAAGAAGAACTGGCAGTGGATCCAGTGGAGTTATTCCACTCGACTATAGTCGAATGTCTCCCTGTGACGAATGCAAACATAGAAAAGGAAACACGAAATGACCCGACACTCTCCTGGGTCTATGATTTAACAGTGAAGGGATGGCCAGCACATGGCGAACCACTGTTGCCAGCATTCTCACCGAGAAGAGAACAGCTGTCAGTGTGCAGAGGAACCTTGATGTGTGGATCCAGAGTAGTAATTCCACCCAAATTGAAGGATAGAGTGCTCAATGAGCTTCATGAGGGTCATCTGGGAGGGGTAAAAATGAAGAACTTAGCCAGAGCGTTTGTGTGGTGGCCGGGAATCGATAGAGAAATCGAAGAGATGACCAAGAGCTGTACAGGATGCCAGAAAGTCCAAAACGCCCCACCACAAGCCCCTCTACTTCCATGGGAGTGGCCCTCATCTCCATGGCAAAGGGTGCACATTGATTTTGCTGGTCCCTTTATGGACTCGATGTTTTTAATTGCGGTGGATGCACATTCAAAGTGGCCAGAGGTAATAAAAATGTCCTCAACCACCACAGAAAAAACTATCACAGTCTTACGAACCATATTCGCCATGAATGGGCTGCCTGAACAGATTTGCTCTGACAATGGACCACAGTTTGTGTCTGAAGAGTTCCGGAGGTTCTTAAAGAACAATGGTGTTAAGCATTACACATCCGCCCCATATCATCCAGCCACTAATGGATTGGCCGAGAGGTTTGTTCAAACATTCAAGAAGGCTATCAAGGCAATGTGTAATGAAGATATATCCCTACAACACAAGGTGGTTAAATTCTTGTTTGCCTACCGGAATGCGACACATGCGGTTACCAACCAAACTCCAGCCATGATGTTCTTCAATCGAAGACTACGATGCCACTTGGATTTGGTTAAGCCAAACGTCAGAAGAGATGTGGAGAACAGGCAGTTTCAGAATATGAATGAAAGGCCGACCAGGAGTTTTAAGATAGGTCAACCAGTTTTGGCCCGGAACTACCGCACAGAGAAATGGCAGCCAGGAACGATCTGTACATGGCAAGGAACTCTAATGTATACCGTGGACATTGGGGAGAGCATTGTAAGACGCCATGCTGACCAGATTCTAGAGTCACTGGAAAACGTCAACTCCACACCACGATCTGATACACCTGGCGATGAAACCGAAGTACCAATTGCATCTACTGCAGAATTGGTGATATTGGAAGCAGACGAACCAAACAACGACATTGATCCTGACTCAACCTTGCCAGAAGAACCTGATATCCCAAAGAGGCGTTATCCAGACAGAATCAGGAAGCCTCCTCAAAGACTGAACTTATAATTGCTTAACTTCAACCAATGTATCTAGCAACCGTTATTGTATTTAGTTATTATTTAGTTGTTAAATGAATGTTATGTACTGTTTATCTAAAAGGGGAGGAATTGTTGTGTATGTACCTTTAAGGGAATAACTGGTCTCAGACTGCAGTACCGGCAGTGACCACCCCTGTATAAAAGGCCCTAGCAGGCTTCTGTAGTTTCAGTTTCCAGGTTGTCTCCATTCAGTAAAGACTTGTTGTAATCAACTCCTGCAGTCCGTGTCTCAATTATACACGGACATAATACTCAGTACTGCCCCTTCGACAATGCAGCGCTCCCTCAGTACTGCCCCTCTGACTATGTAGTGCTCCCTCAGTACTGCCCCTCCGACAGTGAAGCGCTCCGTCAGTACTGGCCCTCTGACAGTGCAGCATTCCCTCAGTACTGCCATTCCGACAGTGCGGCGCTCCCTCAGTACTGCCCCTCTGAAAGTGCAGTGCTCACTCAGTACTGCCCTTCCGACATTGCACCAATCCCTCAGTACTGCCCCTCCGACAGTGCAGCTATCCCTCAGTACTTCCCCTCCGACAGTGCGGCGCTCCCTCAGTACTGCCCCTCCAACAGTGCAGAGCTCCTTCAGTACCATCACCCCGACATTGCAGCGCTCCTTCAGTACTGCCAGTCCGACAGTGCGGCGCTCCATCAGTACTGTCCCTCCGACAGTGCGGCGCTCCGTCTGTACTGCCCCTCTGACACTGCAGTGCTCACTCCGTGCTGCCCCTCCAACAGTGTAGCACTCCCTCAGTACAGCCCCTCCGACAGTGCAGCGGTTCCTCAGTACTGCCCCTCCGACAATGCGGCGCTCCCTCAGTACTGCCCCTCCGACAGTGCATCGCTCCCTCAGTACTGACCATCCGACAGTGCGACGCTCCCTCAGTACTGCCCCACTGACAGTGCAGTGCTCCCTCAGTACTGCCCATCTGACAGTGCAGCGCTCCCTCAGTACCGCCCCTCCGACAGTGCAGCACTTCCTCAGTACTGCCCCTCCGACAGTGCTGCGCTCCATCAGTACTGCCCATCCAACATTGCGGCACTCCCTCAGTACTGCCCCTCAGACAATGCAGCACTCCCTCAGTACTGCCCCTCTGACAGTGAAGCAATCACTCAGTACTGCCCCTCTGACAGTGCAGCGTTCCCTCAGCACTGCACTTCTGACAGTGCAGCGCTCCCTCAGTACTGCCCCTCCGACAGTGTGGCGCTCCCTCAGTACCGCTTCTCCAACAGTGCAGCACTCCCTCAGTACCGCCCCTCTGACATTGCAGCACTCCCTCATTACTGCCTCTCCAACAGTGCAGCACTCCATCAGTACTGCCCCTCTGACAGTGCAGCACTCCCTCAGTACTGCCCATCGACAGTGCAGCGCTCCCTCAGTACTGATCCTCCTACAGTGCGGCGCTCCCTCAGTACTGTCCCTCCGACAGTGCAGTGCTCCCTCGATACTGCCCCTCCGACAGTGCGGCGCTCCCTCAGTACTGACCGTCCAACAGTGCGGCGCTCCCTCAGTACTGCCCCTCTGACAGTGCGGCGTTCCCTCAGTACTGCCCCTCCGACAGTGCGGCGCTCCCTCAGTACTGCCCCTCCGACTGTGCTGCGCTCCATCAGTGCTGCCATTCTGACAGTGCAGCGTTCCCTCCGTGCTGCCCCTCCGACAGTGCACTGCTCCCTCAGTACTGCCCCTCCGACAGTGAAGCGCTCCGTCAGTACTGCCCTTCCGACATTGCAGCAATCCCTCAGTACTGCCCCTCCGACAGTGCAGCTATCCCTCAGTACTGCCCCTCCGACAGTGCGGCGCTCCCTCAGTACTGCCCCTCCAACAGTGCAGAGCTCCTTGAGTACCATCACCCCGACAGTGCAGCGCTCCTTCAGTACTGCCACGCCAACAGTGCGGCGCTCCATCAGTACTGCCCCTCCGACAGTGCGGTGCTCCCTCAGTACTGCCCCTCCGACAGGGCAGCACTCCCTCAGTACTGTCCCTCCGACAGTGCAGCGCTCCCTCAGTACTGATCCTCCGACAGTGCGGCGCTCCCTCAGTACTGTCCCTCCGACAGTGCAGTGCTCCCTCGATACTGCCCCTCCGACAGTGCGACGCTCCCTCAGTACTGACCCTCCGACAATGCGGCGCTCCCTCAGTACTGCCCCTCCGACAGTGCGGCGTTCCCTCAGTACTGCCCCTCCGACAGTGCAGCGCTCCCTCAGTACTGCCCCTCCGACTGTGCTGCACTCCATCAGTGCTGCCATTCTGACAGTGCAGCGTTCCCTCCGTGCTGCCCCTCCGACAGTGCACTGCTCCCTCAGTACTGCCCCTCCGACAGTGAAGCGCTCCATCAGTACTGGCCCTCTGACAGTGAAGCATTCCCTCAGTACTGCCATTCCGACAGTGCGGCGCTCCCTCAGTACTGCCCCTCTGATATTGCAGCACTCCCTCAGTACTGCCTCTCCGACAGTGCAGCTATCCCTCAGTACTGCCCCTCCAACAGTGCGGCGCTCCCTCAGTACTGCCCCTCCAACAGTGCAGAGCTCCTTGAGTACCATCACCCCGACAGTGCAGCACTCCTTCAGTACTGCCACGCCGACAGTGCGGCGCTCCGTCAGTACTGCCCCTCTGACAGTGCGGTGCTCCCTCAGTACTGCCCCTCTGACAGGGCAGCACTCCATCAGTACTGCCCCTCCGACAGTGCAGCACTGCCTCAGTACTGCCCCTCTGACAGTGCAGCGCTCCCTCAGTACTGACCCTCCAACAGTGCAGCGCTCCCTCAGTACTGCCCCTCCGACTGTGCTGCGTTCCCTCAGTACTGCCCCTCCGACAGTGCGGCGCTCCCTCAGTACTGCCCCTCCGACAGTGTGGCGCTCCCTCAGTACCGCTTCTCCAACAGTGCAGCGCTCCCTCAGTACTGCCCCTCTGAGTGCAGTGCTCACTCAGTACTGCCCCTCCGACAATGCAGCGCTCCCTCAGTACTGCCCCTCTGACAATGTAGTGCTCCCTCAGTACTTTCCCTCCGACAGTGAAGCGCTCCGTCAGTACTGGCCCACTGACAGTGCAGCATTCCCTCAGTCCTGCCATTCCCACAGTGCGGCGCTCCCTCAGTACTGCCCCTCTGACAGTGCAGTGCTCTCTCAGTACTGCCCATCCGACATTGCAGCAATCCCTCAGTACTGCCGCTCCGACAGTGCAGCTATCCCTCAGTACTGCCCCTCCGACAGTGCGGTGCTCCCTCAGTACTGCCCCTCCAACAGTGCAGAGCTCCTTCAGTACCATCACCCCGACAATGCAGCGCTCCTTCAGTACTGCCACTCCGACAGTGCGGCGCTCCGTCAGTACTGTCCCTCCGACAGTGCGGCGCTCCATCAGTCCTGACCCTCCGACAGTGCGGCGCTCCCTCAGTACTGCCCCTCTGACAGGGCAGCACTCTGTCAGTACTGCCCCTCTGACAGTGCGGCTGTCTCTCAGTACTGCCCCTCCAACAGTGCAGCACACCCTCAGTACTGTCCCTCCAACAGTGCAGCGCTGCCTCAGTACTGCCCCTCCGACTGTGCGATGCTCCCTCAGTACTGCCCCTCCAGCATTGCAGGACTCCCTCTGTACTGCCCCTTCGACAGTGAAGCAATTCCTCAGTACTGCCCCTCCTACAGTGTGGCGCTCCCTCAGTACTGCCCTTCTGACAGTGTAGCACTGACTCAGTACTGCCCCTCCGACAGTGCAGCACTCCCTCAGCAGTGCACTACCGACAGTGCTGCGCTCCCTCAGTACTGCTCCTCCAACAGTGTAGCGCTCCCTCAGTACTGCCCATCCGAGAGTGCGGTGCTCCCTCAGTAGTGCCATTCAGACAGTGCAGCACTCCCTCGGTCCTGCCACTCCGACAGTGCGGCGGTCCCTCAGTAATGCACCTCCGACAGTGCAGCGCTCACTCAGTACTGCCCCTCCGACAGTGCGGCAGTCCCTCAGGAGTGCCCCTCCGACAGAACGGCATTCCCTCAGTACCGTTGCTCCAGCAGTGCAGCCCTCCCTCAGTACTGCCCATCTGACAGTGCGGCGCTCCCTCAATACTGCCCCTCCGACAGTGCGGCGCTACCTCAGTACTGCCCCTCCGACAGTGCAGCACTCCCTCAGTGCTGCCCTCCGACACAGCAGTCATCGCTCAGTACTGCCGCTCTGACAATGCGGTGCTCCCTCAGAACTGCCCCTCTGACAGTGCAGCGCTCCCTCAGTACTGCCCGTCCGACATCGCAGCACTCCCTCAGTACGGCCCCTCGGACAGTGCAGCGCTCCGTCAGTACTGCCCCTCCAACAGAGCGGCACTCCCTCAGTACTGCCCCTCCGGCAGTGCAGAAATCCCTCAGTACTGCCCCTCCGACAGTGCAGCGCTCCCTCAGTACTTCCCCTCCGACAGTGCAGCGCTCCCTCAGTAATGTTGCTCCGACAGTGCGGCGCTCCCTCAGTACTGTCGCTCCGACAGTGCGGCGCTCTCTCAGTACAGACCATTCGACAGTACAGCGCTCCCTCAGTACTGCCCCTCCTACAGTGCAGCGGTCCCTCAGTACTGCCCGTCCGACAGTGCAGCGCTCCCTCAGTACTGCCTCTCCGACAGTGCAGCGCTCCCTTAGTATCACCCATCCGACAGTGCGGCGCTCCCTCTGTACTGCCCCTCTGACAGAGCAGCGCTCCCTCAGTACCGCCCTCCAACAGTGCAGCGCTCCCTCAGTACTGCCCCTCCGACAATACGGCGCTCCCTCACTACAGCCCATCCGACAGTGCGGCGCTCCCTCGGTAATACTCCTCCGACAGTGCTGCGCTTCCTCAGTAGTGCCGCTCCAACAGTGCAGCACTCCCTTAGTACTGCCCCTCCGACAGTGCGGTGCTCCCACAGTACTGCCACTCCGAAAGCATGACACTCCCTCAGTACTGCCTCTCTGGAAGCGTGACACTCCCTCAGCACTGCCCGTCCGACAGTGCAGCACTCCCTCAGTACGGCCCCTCAGACAGTGCAGCGCTCCATCAGTACTGCCCCTCCGACAGAGCGGCACTCCCTCAGTACCTCCCCTCCAACAGTGCTGTGCTCACTCAGTACCGAACCTCCAACAGTGCAGCGCACCCTCCGTTCTTCCCCTCCGACAGTGCAACACTCCCTCAGTACTGCCCCTCCGGCAGTGCAGCAATCCCTCAGTACTGCCCTTCCGACAGTGCAGCGCTCCCTCAGTACTTCCCCTCCGACAGTGCAGCGCTCCCTTATTACTGACCCTCCGACAGTGCAGCACTCCCTCAGTACTGCCCCTCCGACAGTGCGGCACTCCCTCAGTACTGCTCCTCCGACAGTGCAGTGCTCCCTCATTACTGACCCTCCGAAAGTGCAGCACTCCCTCAGTACTGCCCCTCGGACAATGCGGCGCTCCCTCAGCACTGCCCCTCCGACAGTGCAGCACTCCCTCAGTACTGCCCCTCCGACAGTGCAGAGCTCCCTCAGTTCTGCCCCTCCGACAATGCGGCGCTCCCTCAGTACTGCCCCACCGACAGTGCGGCGCTCCCTCGGCACTGCTCCTCCGACAGTGCTGCGCTCCCTCAGCACTGCCCCTCCGAAAGCGCGACACTTCCTCAGCACTGCCAGTCCAACAGTGCAGCACTCCATCAGTACGGCCCGTCGGACAGTGCAACACTCCCTCAGTATTGCTCCTCCGGCAGTGCAGCAATCCCTCAGTATTGCTCCTCCGAGAGTGCCGCACTCCCTCAGTACTTCCCCTCCGACAGTGTCACGCTCCCTCAGTAGTGCCGCTCCGACAGTGCGGCGCTCTCTCAGAACTGCCCATTCGACAGTACAGCGGTCCCTCAGTACTGCCCCTCCGACAGTGCAGCGCTCCCTCAGTAGTGACCCTCTGACAGTGTGCCGGCCCCTCAGTATTGCCCCTCCGACAGTGCGGTGCTCCCTCAGTACTGCCCCTCCGATAGTGCGGCACTCCCTCAGTACTGCCACTCCGACAGTGCGGTGCTCTCTCAGTACTGCCCCTCCGACAGTGCAGCGCTCCCTCAGTACCGCCCCTCCTACAGTGCAGCGGTCCCTCAGTACTGCCCTCCGACACTGCAGTGCTCCCTCAGTGCTGCCCCTCCGACAATGCGGCGCTCCCTCAGTACTGTACCTCCGACAGTGCGGCGCTCCCTCGGTACTGCTCCTCCGACAGTGCTGCGCTTCCTCAGTAGTGCCGCTCTGACAGTGCAGCGCTCCCTCAGTACTGCCACTCCGAAAGTGCAACATTCCCTCAGTACTGCCCCTCCGAAAGCGCGACACTCCCTCAGCACTGCCCATCCGACAGTGCAGCACTCCCTCAGTACCGCCCCTCAGACAGTGCAGCTCTCCATCAGTACTGCCCCTCCGACAGAGCGGCACTCCCTCAGTACTGCCCCTCCAACAGTGCTGTGCTCACTCAGTACCGGCCCTCCAACAGTGCAGTGCTCCCTCCGTTCTGCCCCTCCGACAGTGCAACACTCCCTCAGTACTGCCCCTCCGGCAGTGCAGCAATCCCTCAGTACTGCCCCTCCGACAGTGCAGTGCTCCCTCAGTACTTACCCTCCGACAGTGCAGCGCTCCCTCATTACTGACCCGCCGACAGTGCAGCACGCCCTCAGTACTGCCCCTCCGACAGTGCGGCGCTCCCTCCGTACTGCTCCTCCGACAGTGCAGCGCTCCCTCATTACTGACCCTCCGACAATGCGGCGCTCCCTCAGTACTGAACCTCCGATATTGCAGCACTCCCTCAGTACTGTCCCTCTGACAGTGCAATGCTTCCTCAGTATTGCCCCTCCGACAGTGCAGCAATCCCTCAGTGCAGCCCTTCCGAAAGTGCAGCACTCCCTCAGTGCTGCTCTCCGACACTGCAGTGCCCCCTCATTACTGCCACTCCGATAATGCGGCGCTCCCTCAGTACTGCCCATCCGACAGTGCTGCACTTCCTCAGTAGTGCCGCTCTGACAGTGCGGCACTCCCTGAGTACTGCCCCTCCGAAAGCGTGACACTCCCTCAGCACTGCCCGTCCGACAGTGCAGCACTCCCTCAGTATGGCCCCACGGACTGTGCAGCGCTCCATCAGTACTGCCCCTCCGGCAGTGCAGAAATCCCTCAGTACTGCCCCTCCGACAGTGCAGCGCTCCCTCAGTACTGCCCCTCCGATAGAGCAGCGCTCCCTCAGTACCGCCCTCCGACAGTGCAGCGCTCCCTCAGTACTGCCACTCCGACAGTGCAGAACTCCCTCAGTACTGCCCCTCCTGTTGTGTATGTACCTTTAAGAGAGAACTGATTTTATACTGTAGTACCGGCAGTGACCACACCTGTATATAAAGCCATAGCAGGCTTCTGTACTTTCAGTTTTAAGCTTACCCTCTGTTCAGTAAATACCTGTTATTATTGTTCTCCTGCAGTCCGTGTATTATTGATACGCGGACACTACACTGGCGACGAGCAGGTTCGAACTCACCTGCAGTACTGCCTCACCTCACGGGGATCTTTCCCTGAAAAGAAGCTTCTTGGAGGTCGAAGTCAGAGCAACGGGCGTCGACCGAGGGCAACTGCCCAGTGATCCATCAGAGTTCGGAGAATTGCAGAGGAGGCTGTGGAGAGCTGGGCTTGGCTCCCCAGTCAAGGTGTTCCAGCAAATCGTGCTGGTAGCAGGTAGTGCGCTGACCCTTCCGGACTGCGGCGGGCTCGAGCTCGATCGAGCGGCTCTGCAAAGGGGCCGTGCAGCGTCATCGGGAGGAAAAGAGAGAGAGAGAGGGTGGAGCGCACAGGGCGCGGTCGGTGCTCAAGAACCGGGCAGCGTAGAGAAAATAAAACGAGGGGAAGGAAAAGTGAGACGCGCCGAAGCTGCGGGTCGCCGCCATTACCGTGTAGAACGCTCGGAGCAGCGTTGGCAGCAAGGGGAAGAAGGAAAAGCGTGGGAGGCGCCATTTTATTCCATTGGGGAAGAAGGAAAAGCGCGGGAGGTGCCATTTTAAACCACCCAAGATGCCGAAGAATGGCAGTATCACTGCTTTCGACAACGAGGTAGAAGACTGGACCACGTATGTGGAAAGAATTGAAGTGTACTGCAAGGCAAATGAGGTGGCCGATGGAAAGAAGGCGACGGTATTATTAAATTTGATGGGCGCGAGAACGTACGGCCTATTGCGGAATTTAATTACCCCAGTTAAACCAATGGAGAAAAGTTTTGAAGAGATTGTTAATATCTTACAGGAACACCTAAACCCTACACCGCTGCTGATAGCAGAAAGATTCAAGTTCCATAAAAGAAACCAGCACAAAGATGAGAGCAATGCTGACTATCTTACGGAACTATGCAAGTTATCGAAGCACTGCCAGTTCGGAGCAGGACTGGCAGACACCTTAAGGGATAAGTTTGTCTGCGGGCTCCAGAGTGAAGGAACACAGAAACGACTACTTTCGGAAAAGGACCTGACGCTAGAACAAGCTTTCAGCGTGGCAGTATCCTACGAAGCAGCAGCACGGGGAGCTGCAGAAATACAACAGAAACCACAAGAATACAGCACTAACAAAATGGCGTATGGAGCAGAAAAGTGCTATCACAGAATCACATAAACCCCACAGTGCAGATAGAGGCCATTTCGGCCCATCGAGCCTGCACCGACACATATCCCACCTGATCCCTGTAACCCCACGTATTTAATCCCCCTAACACTAAGGGTCAATTTATCATAGCCAATCAACCTAACCCGCACATCTTTGGACTGTGGGAGGAAACCGGAGCACCCGGAGGAAACCCACGCAAACACGGGGAGAATGTGCAAACTCCACACAGACAGTCACCTGAGGCTGGATTCGAACCCGGGTCCTTGGCGCTGTGAGGCAACAGTGCTAACCACTATGCCATCGCTGCGGCAGAACAACCCATGATCAGAAGGACTGCTGGTTTAAGGACAAAGTATGCAGGCAATGTGTGAAAATGGGACACAGAGCAAGAGTCTGCAGTTCGGGAAAGAAAACCAACACTAAAAGAACTACTAAGGAAAAGTACAAGAAAGTAAAAAAAATGACAGACAGTAGTTCAGAAGGTCAGGAGAGTGATATTGACTCCGGGAGCAGGAGACTAAGTTGTCTAAAGTTACACAACGTGATCGCAAAGGAGGATCACTGAACCATTTGGGTCACTCTCATGATAGCAGGGTCCCAAGTAAAGATGGAATTGGACACAGGATCAGCCCTAACTGTCATGAATCGACGAGACTATGAGCGGCTATTCTCACACATACCCTTGAAGGACACGTCCATTGTATTGAAGACATACACGGGGCAAAAAGTCTACCCCAGAGGAAAAATAAGGGTGCCAGTTAAATACAACGGCAAGGAAACACAGAAACTGTATCTATATATACTACAAGATGGAGGACCACCATTATTGGGACGTGAATGGATCCGAAAAATACAATTGGATTGGCATTCCATTCAGGCGCTAACTGTGACTGAGAAAAAGGATGACGACGTCACACCTGGTCGACTGTCAAAAATTCTAACTGACGCGGAAGAGGTGTTCCAACAAGGACTTGGGACTCTAAAAGGAGTAACGGCAACAATAAAAATCGAAGATAGCGCAAAACCAAATTTTTTTAAGGCCAGACCGGTACCGTACGCGATCCGCCCAGCCGTTGAAGCAGAGCTGGAGAGTCTGGAGCGTTCGGGTGTGCTGTCCAAGGTGGACTGGAGCGAGTGGGCCACACCCATCCTTCCTGTAATGAAGAAATCATTGAGCAGCACGCCTGGGGAGCCGAAGAAGGTTCGCATCTGTGGGGACTTCAAGGTAACTGTGAACCCAGTCCTGCACACAGTTCAATATCCACTTTCACGGATAGAAGATATTTTTGCCTCACTATCTGGAGGGAAACGCTTTATGAAGATTGATCTGGCCCAAGCGTATCTACAAATGGAGGTGGAAGAAGCATCTAGGAAATACCTCACGATAAACACTCACAAAGGTCTTTACCAGTACAAGCGACTGGTATTCGAGGTAGCATCAGCCCCGGCTATTTGGCAGAGGGCGATGGAACAAGTCCTGCAAGGGATCCCGGGGACCCAGTGTTATTTGGATGACATCTTGGTTACGGGCGAAAATGACAGTTAGCACCTTGCCAACCTGGAGCAGGTGCTCACTAGATTACAAGAATATGGGCTACGAGCCAACCGCCCCAAATGCGAGTTCTTCAGGAGACAAATCTCATATTGTGGCCACATGATTGATGAGGAAGGGTTGCATAAGTCGCCGGACAAGATTGAGGCAGTAGTCAAGGCTCCAGCACCGGAAAATGTGTCACAACTGAGGTCATTCCTCGGGTTGGTGAACTACTACCATAAGTTCTTGCCGAATTTATCTACAATTCTGCACCCACTGAACGCCCTGCTGCAACTGGAGTAACATGGAAATGGAGTGATGAGTGTAAGTGTGCCTTTCAGAAATGTAAATGCCTAATCACTTCAAAAGAAGTATTGGCCCACTACAATCCAACACTACCGATTCGGTTGGCATGTGATGCGTCTCCCTACGGCATTGGAGCGGTGCTGTCACACAAATTCCTTGGCGGTTCAGAGAGGCCAATAGCCTTTGCGTCGTGCTCGTTAACCTCAGCCGAGCGTAACTACGCCCAGATTGACAGGGAGGCCCTCAGCCTGGTGTGGGGGGTGAAGAAGTTCAATCACTATCTGCACGGGCAGAAATTCACCCTACTGACTGATCATCAGCCTCTGGTCTCCATTTTTAACCCAAAGAAGGGCGTTCCGGTGATGACGGCGCAACGGCTGCAAAAATGGTCACTTTTTCTAGGGGCACATCAGTACGACATAGAGTACAAGGGTACGAAACAGCATGGAAACGCTGATGGGCTGTCGCACCTACCGTTGCCTACGGTGGAGGAAGCACCTGCAGTGGACCCTGTTGAGATATTCCATTCGACCATAGTCGAATGTCTACCTGTTACAAACTCAAGTATAGAGAAGGAAACCTGAAATGACCCGACACTCTCTCGGGTCTATGATTTGACGGTGAAGGGATGGCCAGCACATGGCGGCTCACTGTTGCCAGAATTCTCGCCAAGGAGAGAACAGCTGTCAGTGTGCCAGGGGACCTTGATGTGTGGATCCCAAGTGGTAATTCCACAAAAGTTGAGAGATAGAGTGCTCAATGAGCTTCATGAGGGTCATCTGGGAGGGGTAAAAATGAAGAGCCTAGCCAGGGCGTTTGTGTGGTGGCCGGGAATCGATAAAGAAATCGAGGCTATGACCAAGAGATGCACAGGATGCCAGAAGGTTCAAAACGCTCCAACACAGGCCCCGCTACACCCATGGGAGTGGCCCTCATCTCCATGGCAACGGGCGTGCATTGATTTTGCTGATCCATTTATGGACTCAATGTTTTTAATCGCCGTGGATGCCCATTCGAAATGGCCAGAGGTCATCAAAATGTCCTCCACCACCACGGAGAAAACTATTGCAGTCCTATGGACCATCTTCAGCAGGAATGGCTTGCCAGAACAGATTTGCTCCGACAATGGACCACAGTTTGTATCCGAGGATTTCCGGAGGTTTCTGAGGCATAATGGGGTGAAACATTACACATCTGCCCCATATCATCCAGCCACAAATGGATTGGCTGACAGGTTTGTTCAGACCTTTAAAAAGGCAATAAAGGTGATGTATAACGATGACATACCACTACAACACAAGGTGGATAATTTCTTGTTTGCTTACCGGAATGTGACACATGCAGTCACCAACCAAGCTCCAGCCATAATGTTCTTCTACCGAAGGCTAAGATGCCGCCTGGATTTGCTCAAACCAAACATAAGACGAGATGTTGAGGATAAGCAATTCCAGCACATCAATGAGAAGCCAACCAGGAGCTTCAAGATAGGGCAACCAGTCTTGGCCCGCGACTACCGAACAGAAAAATGGCAGCCAGGAACGATATGCACACAGCAGGGACCACTAATGTACACAGTGGATGTTGGAGAGAGCATCGTGAGGCGCCATGCTGACCAGGTTCTAGAGTCACAGGAACAAGCCAAACCCATACCACGAACATGTGCACCTGGTGATGAACCCGAAGTACAGATTGCGTCTACCTCAGAATCAGTGCTATTGGAAGCTGACAAACCAACCAATGACAATGAGCCAGAATCAACTCCGCCGCAAGAACAGGATACTCGAGA
Source organism: Somniosus microcephalus (assembly GCF_052327205.1). Classification (NCBI taxonomy): domain Eukaryota; kingdom Metazoa; phylum Chordata; class Chondrichthyes; order Squaliformes; family Somniosidae; genus Somniosus; species Somniosus microcephalus. The sequence goes on along the minus strand of NC_140998.1, from coordinate 4,130,735 downwards.
AAGGCGCTATCCAGTCAGGATCAGCAAGCCTCCTCAAAGACTGAACTTATAAATGATTATTTCAGTTGATGTATATAGTACAGAGAAAATTGTATTTGTAATTAGTTATTATTTAATTGTTAAATGAATGTTATATACAGTTTATCTAAAAGGGGAGGAATTGTTGTGTATGTACCTTTAAGAGAGAACTGATTTTATACTGTAGTACCGGCAGTGACCACACCTGTATATAAAGCCATAGCAGGCTTCTGTACTTTCAGTTTTAAGCTTACCCTCTGTTCAGTAAATACCTGTTATTATTGTTCTCCTGCAGTCCGTGTATTATTGATACGCGGACATTACACCTCCGACAGTGCAGCAATCCCTCAGTACTGCTCTTCTGACAGTGCAGCACTCCCTCAGTGCTGCCCTCTGACACTGCAGTGCTCCCTCAGTACTGCCCCTCCGACACTGCAGCACTCCCTCAGTACTGCCCCTCTGACAGTGTGGCGCTCCCTCGGTACTGCTACTCTGACAGTGCTGCACTTCCTCAGTAGTGCCGCTCCGACAGTGCGGCACTCCCTTAGTATTGCCCCTCCGACAGTGCAGTGCTCACTCCGTACTGCCCCTCCAACAGTGCAGCACTCCCTCAGTACTGCCCCTCCGACAGTGCGGTGGTTCCTCAGTACTGCCCCTCCGACAATGTGGCGCTCCCTCAGTACTGCCCCTCCGACAGTGCAGTGCTCCCTCAGTACTGCACCTCCGACAGTGCGGCGCTCCCTCAGTACTGCCCCTCCGACAGTGCGGTACTCCCTCAGTACTGCCCCTCCGACAGAGCGGTGCTCCCTCAGTACTGCCCGTCTGACAGTGCAGCGCTCCCTCAGTACCGCCCCTCCTACAGTGCAGTGGTCCCTCAGTACAGTCCCTCCGACAGTGTGATGCTCCCTCAGTACTGCCCCTCCGACATTGCGGCACTCCCTCAGTACTGCCCCTCCGACAGTGCAGTGCTCCCTCAGTACTGCCCCTCTGACAGTGCAGCAATCCCTCAGGACAGCCCTCCGACACAGCAGTGATCCCTCAGTACTGCCGCTCCGACAATGCGGTGCTCCCTCAGTACTGCCCCTCCGACAGTGCGGCGCTCCCTCAGTACTGCCCGCTGACAGTGCAGCACTCCCTCAGTACCACCCCTCCTACAGTGCAGCGGTTCCTCAGTACTGCCCGTCCGACAGTGCAGCGCTCCCTCAGTACTGCCTCTCCGACAGTGCAGCGCTTCCTCAGTACCACCCCTCCAACAGTGCGGCGCTCCCTCAGTGCTGCCCCTCCGACATTGCGGAACTCCCTCAGTACTGCCCTATCCGACAGTGCAGCACTCCCTCAGTACTGCCCCTCCGACAGAGCAGCGCTCCCTCAGTACCGCCCTCCGAGTGTGCAGCGCTTTCTCAGTACTGCCCCTCCGACAGGGCAGAGCTCCCTCAGTACTGCCCCTCCGACAGTGCAGCAATTCCCTCAGTACTGCTCTTCCGACAGTGCAGCACTCTCCAAGTGCTGCCCTCCGACACTGCAGTGCTCCCTCAGTACTGCCCCTCCGACAATGCAGCGCTCCCTCACTACTGCCCCTCCGATAGTGCGGTGGTCCCTCGGTACTGCTCCTCCGACAGTGCTGCGCTTCCTCAGTAGTGCCGCTCCGACAGTGCGGCAGTCCCTTAGTACTGCCCCTCCAACAGTGCAGCGCTCCCTCAGTACTGCCACTCCGAAAGCGCGACACTCCCTCAGTCCTGCCCGTCTGAAAGTGCAGCGCCCCCTCAGTGCGACCCCTCGGACAGTGCAGCGCTCCATCAGTACTGCCGCTCCGACAGAGCGGCACTCCCTCAGTACTGCCCCTCCAACAGTGCTGTGCTCACTCAGTTCCGATCCTCCAACAGTGCAGTGCTCCCTCCGTTCTGCCCCTCCGACAGTACAACACTCCCTCAGTACTGCCGCTCCGACAGTGCAGCAATCCCTCAGTACTGCCCATCCGAAAGTGCAGCGCTCCCTCAGCACTTCCCCTCCGACAGTGCAGCGCTCCCTCATTACTGACCCTCCAACAGTGCAGCACGCCCTCAGTACTGCTCCTCCGACTGTGCAGCGCTCCCTCATTACTGAACCTCCAACAGTGCAACACACCCTCAGTACTGCCTCTCCGACAATACGGTGCTCCCTCAGTACAGCACCTCCGACAGTGCAGCACTCCCTCAGTACTGCCCCTCCGACAGTGCGGCGCTCCCTCAGTACTGCTCCTCCGACGATGCTGCGCTTCCTCAGTAGTGCCGCTCCGACAGTGCAGCACTACCTTAGTACTGCCCCTCCGAAAGCGCGACACTCCCTCAGCACTGCGCGTCAAACAGTGCAGCACTCCCTCAGTACTGCCCCTCCGGCAGTGCAGAAATCCCTCAGTACTGCCCCTCCGACAGTGCAGCGCTCCCTCAGTACTGCCCCTCCGACAGAGCAGCACTCACTCAGTACCGCCCTCCGACAGTGCAGCGCTCCCTCAGTACAGCCACTCCGACAGTGCAGAACTCCCTCAGTACTGCCCCTCCGACAGTGCAGCAATCCCTCAGTACTGGTCTTCCGACAGTGCCGCACTCCCTCAGTGCTGCCCTCCAACACTGCAGTGCTCCCTCAGTACTGCCCCTCCGACAATGCATCGCTCCCTCAGAACTGCCCCTCCGACAGTGCGGCGCACCCTCAGTACTGCTCCTCCGACAGTGCTGCGCTTCCTCAGTAGTGCCGCTCCGACAGTGCGGCACTCCCTTTGTACTGCCCCCTGACAGTGCAGCGCTCCCTCAGTACTGCCACTCCGAAAGTGCGACACTTCCTCAGTACTGCCCTTCCGAAAGTGCGACACTCCCTCAGCACTGCCCGTCCGACAGTGCAGCACTCCCTCAGCACGGCCCCTCGGACAGTGCAGCGCTCCATCAGTACTGCCCCTCCGACAGAGCGGCTCTCCCTCAGTACTGCCCCTCCAACACTGCTGTGCTCACTCAGTACCGATCCTCCATCAGTGCAGTGCTCCCTCCGTTCTGCCCCTCTGACAGTGCAACACTCCCTCAGTACTGCCCATCCGGCAGTGCATCAATCCCTCAGTACTGCCCCTCTGACAATGCAGCGCTCCCTCAGTACTTCCCCTCCGACAGTTCAGCGCTCCCTCATTACTGACCCTCCGACAGTGCAGCACTCCCTCAGTAAATGCCCCTCTGACAAAGCGGCGCTCCCTCAGTACTGCACCTCCGGCAGTGCAGCACTCCCTCAGTACTGCTCCTCTGACAGTGCAGTGCTCCCTCAGTACTGCCCCTCTGACAGTGCAGCAATCCCTCACTACAGCCCTTCTGACAGTGCAGCACTCCCTCAGTGCTGCTCTCTGACACTGCATTGCCCCCTCATTACTGCCACACCGATAATGCCTCACAGCGCCAGGGACCCGGGTCCAAATCCAGCCTCGGGTGACTGTCTGTGTGGAGTTTGCACATTCTCCCCGTGTTTGCGTGGGTTTCCTCCGGGTGCTCCGGTTTCCTCCCACAGTCCAAAGATGTGCGGGTTAGGTTGATTGGCCAAGATAATAAAATTGGCCCTTAGTGTTAGGGGGGGATTAAATACGTGGGGTTACGGGGATAGGGCTTGGGTGGGATGGCTGTCGGTGTAGGGACCGGGTGCTAGGGTTTGGATGATCAGCCATGATCTCGTTGAATGGCGGAGCAGGCTCGAAGGGCCGAATGGCCTACTCCTGCTCCTAGTTTCTATGTTTCTATGTTTCTAATGCGGCGCTCCCTCAATACTGCCCCTCTGACAGTGCGGCACTACCTTAGTACTGCCCCTCCAACAGTGCTGTGCTCACTCAATACCGATCCTCCAACAGTGCAGTGCTCCCTCCGTTCTGCACCTCCGACAGTGCAACACTCCCTCAGTACTGTCCCTCTGGCAGTGCAGCAATCCCTCAGTGCTGCCCCTCCGACAGTGCAGCGCTCCCTCAGTACTTCCCCTCCGACAGTGCAGCGCTCCCTCATTACTGAACCTCCGACAGTGAAGCACGCCCTCAGCACTGTCCCTCCGACAGTGCGGCGCTCCCTCAGTACTGCTCCTCTGACAGTGCAGCGCTCCCTCATTACTGACCCTCCGACAGTGCAGCACTCCCTCAGTACTGCCCCTCCGACAATGCGGCGCTCCCTCAGTACTGCACCTCCAACAGTGCAGCACTCCCTCAGTACTGCCCCTCTGACAGTGCAGTGCTCCCTCAGTACGGCCCTCTGACAGTGCAGCTCTCCCTCAGTACTGCCACTCCGACAGTGCAGAACTCCCTCAGTACTGCCCCTCTGACAGTGCAGCAATCCCTCAGTACTGCTCTTCCGACAGTGCAGCACTCCCTCAGTGCTGCCCTCCGACACTGCAGTGCTCCCTCAGTACTGCCCCTCCAACAGTGCAACACTCCATCAGTACTGCCCCTCCGACAGTGCGGCGCTGCCTCGGTACTGCTCGTCTGAAAGTGCTGCGCTTCCTCAGTAGTGCCGCTACGACAGTGCGGCACTCCCTCAGTACTGCCCCTCCGACAGTGCAGCGCTCCCTCAGTACTGCCACTCCGAAAGCGCGACACTCCCTCAGTACTGCCCCTCCAAAAGCGTGACACTCCCTCAGCACTGCCCGTCCGACAGTGCAGCACGCCCTCAGTACTGCCCCTCCGACAGTGCGGTGCTCCCTCAGTACTGCTCCTCCGACAGTGCAGCGCTCCCTCATTACTGAGCCTCCGACAGTGCATCACTCCCTGAGCACTGCCCCTCCGAAAATGCGGCGCTCCCTCAGTACTGCCCCTCCGACAGTGCAGCACTCCCTCAGTACTGCCCCTCCGACAGTGCAGAGCTCCCTCAGTACTGCCAGTCCAACAGTGCAGCACTCCCTCAGTACGGCCCGTCGGACAGTGCAACACTACCTCAGTACTGCCCCTCCGGCAGTGCAGCAATCCCTCAGTACTGACCCTCTGACAGTGCGGCGCTCGCTCAGTACTGCTCCTCCGACAGTGCAGCGCTCCCTTATTACTGACCCTCCGACAGTGCAGCACTCCCTCAGTACTGCCCCTCCGAAAGTGCGGCACTCGCTCAGTACTGCTCCTCCGACCGTGCAGCGCTCCCTCATTACTGACCCTCCGACAGTGCAGCACACCCTCAGTACTGCCCCTCGGACAATGCGGTGCTCCCTCAGTACTGCCCCTCCAACAGTGCAGCACTCCCTCAGTACTGCCCCTCCGACAGTGCAGAGCTCCCTCAGTACTGCCCCTCCGACAGTGCAGCAATCCCTCAGTACTGCCCCTCCGACAGTGCAGAGCTCCCTCAGTACTGCCCCTCCGACAGTGCAGAGCTCCCTCAGTACTGCCCCTCCGACAATGCGGCGCTCCCTCAGTACTGCCCCACCGACAGTGCGGCGCTCCCTTGGCACTGCTCCTCCGACAGTGCTGGGCTCCCTCAGTGCTGCCCCTCCGAAAGCGTGACATTCCCTCAGCACTGCCCGTCCGACAGTGCAGCACTCCCTCAGTACGGACCCTCGGACAGTGCAGCGCTCCATCAGTACTGCCCCTCCAACAGTGCTGTGCTCACTCAGTACCGATCCTCCCACAGTGCAGTGCTCCCTCAGTACTGTCCCTCCGACAGTGCGGCACTCCCTCGGTAATGCTCCTCCGACAGTGCTGCGCTTCCTCAGTAGTGCCGCTCCGACAGTGCGGCACTCCCTTTGTACTGCCCCTCCGACAGTGCAGCGCTCCCTCAGTACTGCCACTCCAAAAGCGCGATGCTCCCTCAGTACTGCCCCTCTGAATGCACAATACTCCCTCAGCACTGCCCGTCCGACACTGCAACACTCGCTCAGTACTGCCCCTCCGACAGTGCGGCGCTCCCTCAGTACTGCTCCTCCGACAGTGCAGCAATCCCTCAGTACTGCCCCTCCGACAGTGCAGCACTGCCTCAGTGCTGCCCTCCGACACTGCAGTGGTCCCTCAGTACTGCCCCTCCGACAATGCGGCGCTCCCTCAGTACTGCCCCTCCGACAGTGCGGCGCTCCCTCAGTACTGCCACTCCGAAAGCGCGACACTTCCTCAGTACTGCCCCTCCGAAAGCGCGACACACCCTCAGCACTGCTCGTCCGACAGTGCAGCACTCCCTCAGCACGGCCCCTCCGACAGAGCGGCTCTCCCTCAGTACTGCCCCTCCAACAGTGCTGTGCTCACTCAGTACTGATCCTCCAACAGTGCAGTGCTCCCTCCGTTCTGCCCCTCCGACAGTGCAGCGCTCCCTCATTACTGACCCTCCGACACTGCAGCACGCCCTCAGTACTGCCCCTCTGACAGTGCGGCGCTCCCTGAGTACTGCTCCTCCGATAGTGCAGCGCTCCCTCATTACTGACCCTCCGACAGTGCAGCACTCCCTCAGTAAATGCCCCTCCGACAATGCGGCGCTCCCTCAGTACTGCACCTCCGACAGTGCAGCACTCCCTCAGTACTGCTCCTCTGACAGTGCAGTGCTCCCTCAGTACTGCCCCTCCGACAGTGCAGCAGTCCCTCACTACAGCCCTTCTGACAGTGCAGCACTCCCTCAGTGCTGCTCTCTGACACTGCATTGCCTCCTCATTACTTCCACTCCGATAATGCCTCACAGCGCCAGGGACCCGGGTTCAAATCCGGCCTCGGGTGACTGTCTGTGTGGAGTTGGCACATTCTCCCCGTGTTTGCGTGGGTTTCCTCCGGGTGCTCCGGTTTCCTCCCACAGTCCATAGATGTGCGGGTTAGGTTGATTGGCCAAGATAAAAAAATTGGCCCTTAGTGTTAGGGGGGGATTAAATACGTGAGGTTACGGGGATAGGGCTTGGGTGGGATGGCTGTCGGTGTAGGGACCGGGTGCTAGGGTTTGGATGATCAGCCATGATCTCGTTGAATGGCGGAGCAGGCTCGAAGGGCCGAATGGCCTACTCCTGCTTCTAGTTTCTATGTTTCTATGTTTCTAATGCGGCGCTCCCTCAATACTGCCCCTCCGACAGTGCGGCACTCCCTCAGTACTGCCCCTCCAACAGTGCAGCGCTCCCTCAGTACATCCCCTCCGACAGTGCAGCGCTCCCTCATTACTGAAACTCCGACAGTGCAGCACGCCCTCAGTACTGTCCCACCGATAGTGCGGTGCTCCCTCAGTACTGCTCCTCTGACAGTGCAGCGCTCCCTCATTACTGACCCTCCGACAGTGCAGCAATCCCTCAGTGCTGCCCCTCTGACAGTGCAGCGCTCCCTCAGTACTTCCCCTCCGACAGTGCAGCGCTCCCTCATTACTGAAACTCCGACAGTGCAGCACGCCCTCAGTACTGTCCCTCCGACAGTGCAGCACTCCCTCAGTACTGCTCCTCTGACAGTGCAGCGCTTCCTCATTACTGACCCTCCGACAGTGCAGCACTCACTCAGTACTGCCCCTCCGACAATACGGCGCTCCCTCAGTACTGCACCTCTGACAGTGCAGTGCTCCCTCAGTACTGCCCCTCTGACAGTGCAGTGCTCCCTCAGTACCGCCCTCTGACAGTGCAGCGCTCCCTCAGTACTGCCACTCCGATAGTGCAGAACTCCCTCAATAATGCCCCTCAAAAAGTACAGCAATCCCTCAGTACTGCTCTTCTGACAGTGCAGCACTCCCTCAGTGCTGCCCTCCGACACTGCAGTGCTCCCTCAGTACTGCCCCTCCGACAGTGCAACACTCCCTCAGTACTGCCCCTCCGACAGTGCGGCGCTGCCTCGGTACTGCTCCTCCGACAGTGCTGCGCTTCCTCAGTAGTGCCGCTCCGACAGTGCGGCACTCCCTCAGTACTGCCCCTCCGACAGTGCAGCGCTCCCTCAGTACTGCCACTCCGAAAGCGCGACAATCCCTCAGTACTGCCCCTCCGAAAGCGGGACACTCCCTCAGCACTGCCCGTCCGACAGTACAGCACGCCCTCAGTACTGCCCCTCCGACAATGCGGCGCTCCCTCAGCACTGCTCCTCCGACAGTGCAGCGCGCCCTCATTATTGAACCTCCGACAGTGCATCACTCCCTGAGTACTGCCCCTCCGACAATGCGGCGCTCCCTCAGTACTGCCCCTCCGACAGTGCAGCAGTCCCTCAGTACTGCCCCTCCGACAGTGCAGAGCTCCCTCAGTACTGCCTCTCCGACAGTGCAGAACTCCCTCGGTACTGCCCCTCCGACAGTGCAGCAATCCCTCAGTACTGCCCCTCCGGCAGTGCAGCAATCCCTCAGTACTGACCCTCTGACAGTGCGGCGCTCGCTCAGTACTGCTCCTCCGACAGTGCAGCGCTCCCTCATTACTGACCCTCCGACAGTGCAGCACTCCCTCAGTACTGCCCGTCCGACAATGCGGCGCTCCCTCAATACTGCCCCTCCGACACTGCAGCAGTCCCTTAGTACTGCCCCTCTGACAATGCAGCGCTCCCTCATTACCGCCCCTACTACAGTGCAGCATTCCCTCAGTTCTGCCCCTCTGACAGTGCAGCGCTCCCTCAGTACCGCCCCTCCGACAGTGTGACACTCCCTCAGTACTGCACCTCCGGCAGTGCAGCAATCCCTCAATACTGCCCGTCTGACAGTGCAGCGCTCCCTCAGTACTTCCCCTCCGACAGTGCAGCGCTCCCTCATTACTGACCCTCCGACACTGCAGCACGCCCTCAGTACTGCCCCTCCAACAGTACAGCGCTCCCTCAGTACTTCCCCTCCGACAGTGCAGCGCTCCCTCATTACTGACCCTCCGACACTGCAGCGCTCCCTCATTACTGACCCTCCGACAATGCGGCGCTCCCTCAGTACTGCACCTCCGACAGTGCAGCACTCCCTCAGTACTGCTCCTCTGACAGTGCAGTGCTCCCTCAGTACTGCCCCTCCGACAGTGCAGCAGTCCCTCAGTACAGCCCTTCTGACAGTGCAGCACTCCCTCAGTACTGCTCCTCTGACCGTGCAGTGCTCCCTCAGTCCTGCACCTCCGACAGTGCAGCGCTCCCTCATTACTGAACCTCCGACAGTGCAGCACGCCCTCAGTACTGTCCCTCCGACAGTGCGGCGCTGCCTCGGTACTGCTCCTCCGCCAGTGCTACGCTTCCTCAGTAGTGCTGCGCCGACAGTGCGGCACTCCCTCAGTACTGCCCCTCCGACAGTGCAGCGCTCCCTCAGTACTGCCACTCCGAAAGCGCGACACTCCCTCAGTACTGCCCCTCCGAAAGTGCGACACTCCCTCAGCACTGCCCGTCCAACAGTGCAGCACGCCCTCAGTACTGCCCCTCCGACAGTGCGGCGCTCCCTCAGTACTGCTCCTCCGACAGTGCAGCGCTCCCTCATTACTGAACCGCCGACAGTGCATCACTCCCTGAGTACTGCCCCTCCGACAATGCGGCGCTCCCTCTGTACTGCCCCTCCGACAGTGCAGCACTCCCTCAGTACTGCCCCTCCGACAGTGCAGAGCTCCCTCAGTACTGCCACTCCGACAGTGCAGAACTCCCTCAGTACTGCCCCTCCGACAGTGCAGCAATCCCTCAGTACTGCCCCTCCGGCAGTGCAGCAATCCCTCAGTACTGACCCTCTGACAGTGCGGCGCTCGCTCAGTACTGCTCCTCCGACAGTGCAGCGCTCCCTCATTACTGACCCTCCGACAGTGCAGCACTCCCTCAGTACTGCCCGTCCGACAATGCGGCGCTCCCTCAATACTGCCCCTCCGACACTGCAGCAGTCCCTTAGTACTGCCCCTCTGACAATGCGGCGCTCCCTCATTACCGCCCCTGCTACAGTGCAGCATTCCCTCAGTTCTGCCCCTCTGACAGTGCAGCGCTCCCTCAGTACCGACCCTCCGACAGTGTAACACTTCCTCAGTACTGCCCTTCCGACATTGCAGAACTCCCTCAGTATTGCCCCTCCAACAGTGCAGCTCTCCCTCAGTACTGCCTCTCCGACAGCGCAGCGCTCCCTCAGTACCGCCCTCCGACAGTGCAGTGCTGCGTCAGTACTGCCCCACCGACAGTGCAGAGCTCCCTCAGTACTACCCGTCCAACAGTGCAGCAATCGGTCAGTACTGCCCTTCTGACAATGCAGCACTCCCTCAGTGCTGCCCTCCGACACTGCATTGTTCCCTCAGTACTGCACCTCCGACAGTGTAGCACTCCCTCAGTCCTGCTCCTCTGACAGTGCAGTGCTCCCTCAGTACTACCCGTCCAACAGTGCAGCAATCGGTCAGTACTGCCCTTCTGACAGTGCAGCACTCCCTCAGTTTTGCCCTCCGACACTGCAGTGTTCCCTCAGTACTGCACCTCCGACAGTGTAGCACTCCGTGAGTACTGCCCCTCCGACAATGCGGCGCTCCCTCAGTACTGCCCCTCCGATAGTGCAGAGCTCCCTCAGTACTGCCAGTCCAACAGTGCAGCACTCCCTCAGTACGGCCCGTCGGACAGTGCAACACTCCCTCAGTACTGCCCCACCGGCAGTGCAGCAATCCCTCAGTACTGACCCTCTGACAGTGCGGCGCTCGCTCAGTACTGCTCCTCCGACAGTGCAGCGCACCCTCAGTACTGCCCCTCTGACAGTGCAGCGCTCCCTCAGTACTGCCCCTCTGACAGTGCGGTGCTCCCTCAGTGCTGCACCTCCGACAGTGCAACACACCCTCATTACCGCCCCTCCTACAGTGCAGCATTCCCTCAGTTCTGCCCCTCTGACAGTGCAGCGCTCCCTCAGTACTGCCCCGACAGTGTAGCGCTCCCTCAGTACTGCCCCTCCGACAGTGTGACACTTCCTCAGTACTGCCCCTCCGACATTGCAGAACTCCCTCAGTATTGCCCCTCCAACAGTGCAGCGCTCCCTCAGTACTGCCTCTCCGACAGCGCAGCGCTCCCTCAGTACCGCCCTCCAACAGTGCAGTGCTCCGTCAGTACTGCCCCACCGACAGTGCAGAGCTCCCTCAGTACTGCCTGTCCGACAGTGCAGCAATCGGCCAGTACTGCCCTTCCGACAGTGCAGCACTCCCTCAGTACTGCTCCTCTGACAGTGTAGCACTCCCTCAGTACTGCTCCTCTGACAGTGCAGTGCTCCCTCAGTACTGCCCCGCCGACAGTGCAGCAATCCTTCTGTGCAGCCCTTCCGACAGTGCAGCACTCCCTCAGTGCTGCCCTCCGACACTGTAGTGTTCCCTCAGTACTCCACCTCCGACAGTGTAGCACTCCCTGAGTACTGCCCCTCCGACAATGCGGCGCTCCCTCAGTACTGCCCCTCCGACAGTGCAGAGCTCCCTCAGCACTGCCAGTCCAACAGTGCAGCACTCCCTCAGTACGGCCCGTCGGACAGTGCAACACTCCCTCAGTACTGCCCCACCGGCAGTGCAGCAATCCCTCAGTACTGACCCTCTGACAGTGCGGCGCTCGCTCAGTACTACTCCTCCGACAGTGCAGCGCTCCCTCATTACTGACCATCCGACAGTGCAGCCCTCCCTCAGTACTGCCCGTCCAACAATGCGGCGCTCCCTCAATACTGCCCCTCCGACAGTGCAGCAGTCCCTCAATACTGCCCCTCTGACAATGCGGCGCACCCTCAGTACCACCCCTCTGACAGTGCAGCGCTCCCTCAGTACTGCCCCTCTGACAGTGCAGTGCTCCCTCAGTACTGCCCCTCCGACAGTGCGGTGCTCCCTCAGTACTGCCCCTCTGACAGTGCAACGCTCCCGCATTGCCGCCCCTCCTACAGTGCAGCATTCCCTCAGTACTGCCCCTCTGACAGTGCAGCGCTCCCTCAGTACAGCCACTCCGACAGTGCAGAACTCCCTCAGTACTGCCCCTCCGACAGTGCAGCAATCCCTCAGTACTGCTCTTCCGACAGTGCCGCACTCCCTCAGTGCTTCCCTCCGACACTGCAGTTCTCCCTCAGCACTGCCCCTCCGACAATGCAGCGCTCCCTCAGAACTGCCCCTCCGACAGTGTGGCGCACCCTCGGTACTGCTCCTCTGACAGTGCTGGGCTTCCTCAGTAGTGCCACTCCGACAGTGCGGCACTCCCTTAGTGCTGCCCCCTGACAGTGTAGCGATCCCTCAGTACTGACCCTCTGACAGTGCAGCGCTCCCTCAGTACTGCTCCTCCGACAGTGCAGCGCTCCCTCATTACTGACCCTCCGACAGTGCAGCACTCCCTCAGTACTGCCCGTCCGACAATGCGGCGCTCCCTCAATACTGCCCCTCCGACACTGCAGCAGTCCTTTAGTACTGTCCCTCTGACAATGCGGCGCTCCCTCAGTACCACCCCTCCGACAGTGCAGCGCTCCCCCAGTACTGCCCTCCGACAGTGCGGTGCTCCCTCAGTACTGCCCCTCCAACAGTGCGGCGCACCCTCGGTACTGCTCCTCCGACAGTGCTGCGCTTCCTCAGTAGTGCCACTCCGACAGTGCGGCACTCCCTTAGTACTGCCCCCCGACAGTGCAGCGCTCCCTCAGTACTGCCACTCCGAAAGCGCGACACTTCCTCAGTACTGCCCCTCCGAAAGCGCGACACTCCCTCAGCACTGCCCGTCCGACAGTGCAGCACTCCCTCAGCACGGCCCCTCGGACAGTGCAGCGCTCCATCAGTACTGCCCCTCCGACAGAGCGGCTCTCCCTCAGAACTGCCCCTCCAACAGTGCTGTGCTCACTCAGTACCGATCCTCCAACAGTGCAGTGCTCCCTCCGTTCTGCCCCTCTGACAGTGCAACACTCCCTCAGTACTGCCCCTCCGGCAGTGCAGCAATCCCTCAGTACTGCCCGTCTGACAGTGCAGCGCTCCCTCAGTACTTCCCCCCCGACAGTGCAGCGCTCCCTCATTACTGACCCTCCGACACTGCAGTACGCCCTCAGTACTGCCCCTCTGACAGTGCGGCGCTCCCTCAGTACTGCTCCTCCGATAGTGCAGTGCTCCCTCGTTACTGACCCTCCGACAGTGCAGCACTCCCTCAGTAAATGCCCCTCCGACAATGCGGCGCTCCCTCAGTACTGCACCTCCGACAGTGCAGCACTCCCTCAGTACTGCTCCTCTGACAGTGCAGTGCTCCCTCAGTACTGCCCCTCCGACAGTGCAGCGCTCCCTCATTACTGAACCTCCGACAGTGCAGCACGCCCTCAGTACTGTCCCTCCGACAGTGCGGCGCTGCCTCGGTACTGCTCCTCCGACAGTGCTGCGCTTCCTCAGTAGTGCCGCTCCGACATTGCGGCACTCCCTCAGTACTGCCCCTCCGACAGTGCAGCGCTCCCTCAGTACTGCCACTCCGAAAGCGCAACACTCCCTCAGTACTGCCCCTCCGAAAGCGCGACACTCCCTCAGCACTGCCCGTCCGACAGTGCAGCACGCCCTCAGTACTGCCCCTCCGACAGTGCGGCGCTCCCTCAGTACTGCTCCTCCGACAGTGCAGCGCTCCCTCAGTACTGTCCCTCCGACAGTGCGGCGCTGTTCACAATATATATAAATGATCTGGATCAGGGAATTGGATGCAATATTTCCAAATTCGCTGACGACACTAAACTAGGAGGAGGGGTGGGCTCTGATGAGGATGTCAGGAGGCTACAGTGCGATTTGGACAGGTTGGGGGAATGGGCGGATACGTGGCAGATGCACTATAATGTGGATAAATGCGAGGTTATCCACTTTGGGGGTAAAAACAGGAGGGTAGATTATTATCTAAATGGCAATAGATTGGGAGATGGGGAAGTGCAGAGGGACCTGGGTGTTCTTGTGCACCAGTCACTGAAGGAGAGCATGCAGGTGCAACAGGTGATTAAGAAGGCAAATGGTATGTTGGCCTTCATATCAAGGGGGTTCGAGTATAGGAATAGGGATACCTTACTACAGCTGTACAAGGTGCTGGTGAGACCGCATCTGGAGTATTGTGTACAGTTTTGGTCGCCCCATCTGCGGAAGGATGTTCTTGCCATGGAAAGAGTGCAACGGCGATTCACCAGGCTGATACCTGGAATGGCGGGAATGACCTACGAAGAGAGATTAAATAGTTTGGGCTTGTACTCACTGGAGTTTAGAAGATTGAGAGGGGATCTCATCGAAACATATAAAATTATGGCAGGCCTGGACAGGCTGAATTCAGAGAGAATGTTTCCAATGGCCGGGGAGCACAGAACCAGGGGCCACAGTCTAAAAATAGCGGGCAAATCATTTAAAACAGAGATGAGGAAGAATTTCTTCACTCAAAGAGTGGTGAGCCTGTGGAATTCCCTGCCACAGAGGGCTGTGAAGGCTAATTCAATAAATATTTTCAAGAGAGAATTGGATATATTTCTGAAGGCTAAGGGGATTAAGGGTTACGGAGAAAAGGCGGGGACGGGGTACTGAACTGGTAAGATCAGCCATGATCTCAGACGAAGATCAGCCATGATCTCATTGAATGGCGGAGCAGGCTCGAAGGGCCGAATGGCCTACTCCTGTTCCTATCTCTATGTATCTATGTATTACTGAACCTCCGACAGTGCATCACTCCCTGAGTACTGCCCCTCCGACAATGCGGCGCTCCCTCAGTACTGCCCCTCCGACTGTGCAGCACTCCCTCAGTACTGCCCCTCCGACAGTGCAGAGCTCCCTCAGTACTGCCACTCCGACAGTACAGAACTCGCTCAGTACTGCCCCTCCGACAGTGCAGCAATCCCTCAGTACTGCCCCTCCGGCAGTGCAGCAATCCCTCAGTACTGACCCTCTGACAGTGCGGCGCTCGCTCAGTACTGCTCCTCCGACAGTGCAGCGCTCCCTCATTACTGACCCTCCGACAGTGCAGCACTCCCTCAGTACTGCCCGTCCGACAATGCGGCGCTCCCTCAATACTGCCCCTCCGACACTGCAGCAGTCCTTTAGTACTGTCCCTCTGACAATGCGGCGCTCCCTCAGTACCACCCCTCCGACAGTGCAGCGCTCCCCCAGTACTGCCCCTCTGACAGTGCAGCGCTCCCTCAGTACTGCCCCTCCGACAGTGCGGTGCTCCCTCAGTACTGCACCTCCGACAGTGCAACGCTCCCTCATTACCGCCCCTCCTACAGTGCAGCATTCCCTCAGTTCTGCCCCACTGACAATGCAGCGCTCCCTCAGTACTGCCCCGACAGTGTAGCGCTCCCTCAGTACTGCCCCTCCGACAGTGTGACACTTCCTCAGTACTCCCCCTCCGACTTTGCAGAACTCCCTCAGTATTGCCCCTCCAACAGTGCAGCGCTCCCTCAGTACAGCCTCTCCGACAGCGCAGCGCTCCCTCAGTACCGCCCTCCGACAGTGCAGTGCTCCATCAGTACTGCCCTTCCGACAGTGCAGCACTCCCTCAGTGCTGCCCTCCGACGCTGCAGTGTTCCCTCAGTACTGCACCTCCGACAGTGTAGCACTCCCTCAGTACTGCTCCTCTGACAGTGCAGTGCTCCCTCAGTACTGCCCCTCCGACAGTGCAGCAATCCTTCAGTACAGCCCTTCCGACAGTGCAGCACTCCCTCAGTGCTGCCCTCCGACACTGCAGTGTTCCCTCAGTACTGCACCTCCGACAGTGTAGCACTCCCTGAGTACTGCCCCTCCGACAATGCGGCGCTCCCTCAGTACTGCCCCTCCAACAGTGCAGAGCTCCCTCAGTACTGCCAGTCCAACAGTGCAGCACTCCCTCAGTACGGCCCGTCGGACAGTGCAACACTCCCTCAGCACTGCCCCACCGGCAGTGCAGCAATCCCTCAGTACTGACCCACTGACAGTGCAGCGCTCCCTGATTACTGACCCTCCGACAGTGCAGCAGTCCCTCAATACTGCCCCTCTGACAATGCAGTGCACCCTCGGTACCACCCCTCCAACAGTGCAGCGCTCCCTCAGTACTGCCCCTCTGACAGTGCAGCTCTCCCTCAGTACTGCCCCTCCGACAGTGCGGTGCTCCCTCAGTACTGCCCCTCTGACAGTGCAACGCTCCCGCATTACCGCCCCTCCTACAGTGCAGCATTCCCTCAGTACTGCCCCTCTGACAGTGCAGCGCTCCCTCAGTAAATCCCCGACAGTGCAGCGCTCCCTCAGTACTGCCCCTCCGACAGTGCGGTGCTCCCTCAGTACTGCCCCTCTGACAGTGCAACGCTCCCGCATTACCGCCCCTCCTACAGTGCAGCATTCCCTCAGTACTGCCCCTCTGACAGTGCAGCGCTCCCTCAGTACAGCCCCGACAGTGTAGCGCTCCCTCAGTACCGCCCCTCCGACAGTGTGGCACTTCCTCAGTACTGCCCCTCCGACAGAGCAGCACCCCCTCAGTACCACCCTCCGACAGTGCAGCGCTCCCTCAGTACAGCCACTCTGACAGTGCAGAACTCCCTCAGTACTGCCCCTCCGACAGTGCAGCAATCCCTCAGTACTATCTTCCGACAGTGCCGCACTCCCTCAGTGCTGCCCTCCGACACTGCAGTGCTCCCTCAGTACTGCCCGTCTGACAATGCAGCGCTCCCTCAGAACTGCCCCTCCGACAGTGTGGCGCACCCTCGGTACTGCTCCTCCGACAGTGCTGCGCTTCCTCAGTAGTGCCGCTCCGACAGTGCGGCACTCCCTTAGTACTGCCCCCTGACAGTGCAGCGCTCCCTCAGTACTGCCACTCCGAAAGCGCGACACTTCCTCAGTACTGCCCCTCCGAAAGCGCGACACTCCCTCAGCACTGCCCGTCCGACAGTGCAGCACTCCCTCAGCACGGCCCCTCGGACAGTGCAGCGCTCCATCAGTACTGCGCCTCCGACAGAGCGGCTCTCCCTCAGAACTGCCCCTCCAAAAGTGCTGTGCTCACTCAGTACCGATCCTCCAACAGTGCAGTGCTCCCTCCGTTCTGCCCCTCTGACAGTGCAACACTCCCTCAGTACTGCCCCTCCGGCAGTGCAGCAATCCCTCAGTACTGCCCGTCTGACAGTGCAGCGCTCCCTCAGTACTGCTCCTCCGATAGTGCAGCGCTCCCTCATTACTGACCCTCCGACAGTGCAGCACTCCCTCAGTAAATGCCCCTCCAACAATGCGGCGCTCCCTCAGTACTGCACCTCCGACAGTGCAGCACTCCCTCAGTACTGCCCCTCTCACAGTGCAGTGCTCCCTCAGTACTGCCCCTCCGACAGTGCCGCAGTCCCTCATTACTGAACCTGTGACAGTGAAGCACGCCCTCAGTACTGTCCCTCCGACAGTGCGGCGTTCCCTCAGTACTGCTCCTCTGACAGTGCAGCGCTCCCTCATTACTGACCGTCCGACAGTGCAGCACTCCATCAGTACTGCCCCTCCGACAATGCGGCGCTCCCTCAGTACTGCACCTCCGACAGTGCAGCACTCCCTCAGTACTGCCCCTCTGATGGTGCAGTGCTCCCTCAGTACCGCCCTCTGACAATGCAGCGCTCCCTCAGTACTGCCACACCGATAGTGCAGAACTCCCTCAGTAATGCCCCTCAAAAAGTGCAGCAATCCCTCAGTACTGCTCTTCCGACAGTGCAGCACTCCCTCAGTGCTTCCCTGCGACACTGCAGTGCTCCCTCAGTACTGCCCCTCCGACAGTGCAACACTCCCTCAGTACTGCCCCTCCGACAGTGCGGCGCTGCCACGGTACTGCTCCTCCGACAGTGCTGCGCTTCCTCAGTACTGCCCCTCCGACAGTGCAGCGCTCCCTCAGTACTGCCCCTCCGACAGTGCCGCGCTCCCTCAGTACTGCCACTCCGAAAGCGCGACACTCCCTCAGTACTGCCCCTCTGAAAGCGTGACACTCCCTCAGCACTGCCCGTCCGACAGTGCAGCACGCCCTCAGTACTGCCCCTCCGACAGTGCGGCGCTCCCTCAGTACTGCTCCTCCGACAGTGCAGCACTCCCTCAGTACTGCCCCTCCGACAGTGCAGCGCTCCCTCAGTACTGCCCCACTGACAGTGCAGCGCTCCCTCATTACTGAACCTCCGACAGTGCATCACTCCCTGAGTACTGCACCTCCGACAATACGGCGCTCCCTCAGTACTGCCCCTCCGACAGTGCAGCACTCCCTCAGTACTGCCCCTCCGACAGTGCAGAGCTCCCTCAGTACTGCCTCTCCGACAGTGCAGAACTCCCTCAGTACTGCCCATCCGACAGTGCAGCAATCCCTCAGTACTGCCCCTCCGGCAGTGCAGCAATCCCTCAGTACTGACATCTGACAGTGAGGCGCTCGCTCAGTACTGCTCCTCCGACAGTGCAGCGCTCCCTCAGTACCACTCCTCCGACAGTGCAGCGCTCCCTCAGTACTGCCCCACTGACAGTGCAGCGCTCCCTCAGTACTGCCCCTCCGACAGTGCGGTGCTCCCTCAGTACTGCACCTCCGACAGTGCAACGCTCCCTCATTACCGCCCCTCCTACAGTGCAGCATTCCCTCAGTTCTGCCCCTCTGACAGTGCAGCGCTCCCTCAGTACTACCCCGACAGTGTAGCGCTCCCTCAGTACCGCCCCTCCGACATGTGACACTTCCTCAGTACTGCCCCTCCGACATTGCAGAACTCCCTCAGTATTGCCCCTCCAACAGTGCAGCGCTCCCTCAGTACTGCCTCTCCGACAGCGCAGCGCTCCCTCAGTACCACCCTCCAACAGTGCAGTGCTCCGTCAGTACTGCCTCACCGACAGTGCAGAGCTCCTTCAGTACTGCCCGTCCGACAGTGCAGCAATCGGTCAGTACTGCCCTTCCGACAGTGCAACGCTCCCTCAGTACTGTCCCACCGGCAGTGCAGCAATCCCTCAGTACTGACACTCTGACAGTGCGGCGCTCGCTCAGCACTGCTCCTCCGACAGTGCAGCGCTCCCTCATTACTGACCATCCGACAGTGCAGCACTCCCTCAGTACTGCCCGTCCAACAATGCGACGCTCCCTCAATACTGCCCCTCCGACAGTGCAGCAGTCCCTCAATACTGCCCCTCTGACAAGGCGGCGCACCCTCAGTACCACCCCTCCGACAGCGCAGCGCTCCCTCGGTACTGCCCCTCTGACAGTGCAGCGCTCCCTCAGTACTGCCCCTCCGACAGTGCGGTGCCCCCTCAGTAATGCCCCACCGACAGTGCAGCACTCCGTTAGTACTGCCCCTCCGACATGCAGCGCTCCCTCAGTACTGCCCCTCCGACAGCGCAGCACTCCCTCAGTACTGCCCCTCGGACAGTGCAGCGCTCCCTCAGTACTGCCCCTCCGACAGTGCGGTGCTCCCTCAGTACTGCCTCTCTGACAGTGCAACGCTCCCTCATTACCGCCCCTCCTACAGTGCAGCATTCCCTTAGTACTGCCCCTCTGACAGTGCAGCGCTCCCTCAGTACAGCCCCGACAGTGTAGGGCTCCCTCAGTACAGCCCCTCCGACAGTGTGGCACTTCCTCAGTACTGCCCCTCCGACAGAGCAGCACTCCCTCAGTACCGCCCTCTGACAGTGCAGCGCTCCCTCAGTATAGCCACTCCGACAGTGCAGAACTCCCTCAGTACTGCCCCTCCGACAGTGCAGCAATCCCTCAGTACTGCTCTTCCGACAGTGCCGCACTCCCTCAGTGCTTCCCTCCGACACTGCAGTTCTCCCTCAGTACTGCCCCTCCGACAGTGCAGCGCTCCCTCAGAACTGCCCCTCCGACAGTGTGGCGCTCCCTCGGTACTGCTCCTCTGACAGTGCAGCGCTCCCTCAGTACTGCCACTCCGAAAGCGCGACACTTCCTCAGTACTGCCCCTCCGAAAGCGCGACACTCCCTCAGCACTGCCCGTCCGACAGTGCAGCACTCCCTCAGCACGGCCCCTCGGACAGTGCAGCGCTCCATCAGTACTGCCCCTCCGACAGAGCGGCTCTCCCTCAGTACTGCCCCTCCAACAGTGCTGTGCTCACTCAGTACCGATCCTCCAACAGTGCAGTGCTCCCTCCGTTCTGCCCCTCTGACAGTGCAACACTCCCTCAGTACTGCCCCTCCGGCAGTGCAGCAATCCCTCAGTACTGCCCATCTGACAGTGCAGCGCTCCCTCAGTACTTCCCCTCCGACAGTGCAGCGCTCCCTCATTACTGACCCTCCGACACTGCAGCACGCCCTCAGTACTGCCCCTCTGACAGTGCGGCGCTCCCTCAGTACTGCTCCTCCGACAGTGCAGCACTCCCTCAGTAAATGCCCCTCCGACAATGCGGCGCTCCCTCAGTACTGCACCTCCGACAGTGCAGCACTCCCTCAGTACTGCTCCTCTGACAGTGCAGTGCTCCCTTAGTACTGCCCCTCCGACAGTGCAGCAGTCCCTCACTACAGCCCTTCTGACAGTGCAGCACTCCCTCAGTACTGCTCCTCTGACAGTGCAGTGCTCCCTCAGTACTGCCCCTCTGACAGTGCAGCGCTCCCTCATTACTGAACCTCCGACAGTGCAGCACGCCCTCAGTACTGTCCCTCCGACAGTGCGGCGCAGCCTCGGTACTGCTCCTCCGACAGTGCTGCGCTTCCTCAGTAGTGCCGCTCCGACAGTGCGGCACTCCCTCAGTACTGCCACTCCGAAAGCGCGACACTCCCTCAGTGCTGCCCCTCCGAAAGCGCGACACTCCCTCAGCACTGCCCGTCCGACAGTGCAGCACGCCCTCAGTACTGCCCCTCGGACAGTGCGGCGCTCCCTCAGTACTGCTCCTCCGACAGTGCAGCGCTCCCTCATTACTGAACCTCCGACAGTGCATCACTCCCTGAGTACTGCCCCTCCGACAATGCGGCGCTCCCTCAGTACTGCCCCTCCGACCGTGCAGCACTCCCTCAGTACTGCCCCTCCGACAGTGCAGAGCTCCCTCAGTACTGCCAGTCCGACAGTGCAGAACTCCCTCAGTACTGCCCCTCCGACAGTGCAGCAATCCCTCAGTACTGCCCCTCCGGCAGTGCAGCAATCCCTCAGTACTGCCCCTCCGACAGTGCGGTGCTCCCTCAGTACTGCCCCTCTGACAGTGCAACGCTCCCGCATTACCGCCCCTCCTACAGTGCAGCATTCCCTCAGTACTGCCCCTCTGACAGTGCAGCGCTCCCTCAGTACAGCCCCGACAGTGCAGCGCTCCCTCAGTACTGCCCCTCCGACAGTGCGGTGCTCCCTCAGTACTGCCCCTCTGACAGTGCAACGCTCCCGCATTACCGCTCCTCCTACAGTGCAGCATTCCCTCAGTACTGCCCCTCTGACAGTGCAGCGCTCCCTCAGTACAGCCCCGACAGTGTAGCGCTCCCTCAGTACAGCCACTCTGACAGTGCAGAACTCCCTCAGTACTGCACCTCCGACAGTGCAGCAATCCCTCAGTACTGCTCTTCCGACAGAGCCGCACTCCCTCAGTGCTGCCCTCCGACACTGCAGTGCTCCCTCAGTACTGCCCGTCTGACAATGCAGCGCTCCCTCAGAACTGCCCCTCCGACAGTGTGGCGCACCCTCGGTACTGCTCCTCTGACAGTGCTGCGCTTCCTCAGTACTGCCACTCCGAAAGCGCGACACTTCCTCAGTACTGCCCCTCCGAAAGCGCGACACTCCCTCAGCACTGCCCGTCCGACAGTGCAGCACTCCCTCAGCACGGCCCCTCGGACAGTGCAGCGCTCCATCAGTACTGCCCCTCCGACAGAGCGGCTCTCCCTCAGAACTGCCCCTCCAAAAGTGCTGTGCTCACTCAGTACCGATCCTCCAACAGTGCAGTGCTCCCTCCGTTCTGCCCCTCTGACAGTGCAACACTCCCTCAGTACTGCCCCTCCGGCAGTGCAGCAATCCCTCAGTACTGCCCGTCTGACAGTGCAGCGCTCCCTCAGTACTTCCCCTCCGACAGTGCAGCGCTCCCTCATTACATACCCTCCGACAGTGCAGCACTCCCTCAGTAAATGCCCCTCCAACAATGCGGCGCTCCCTCAGTACTGCACCTCCGACAGTGCAGCACTCCCTCAGTAAATGCCCCTCCAACAATGCGGCGCTCCCTCAGTACTGCCCCTCCGACAATGCCGCAGTCCCCCACTACAGCCCTTCTGACAGTGCAGCACTCCCTCAGTACTGCTCCTCTGACAGTGCAGTGCTCCCTCAGTACTGTCCCTCCGACAGTGCGGCGCTCCCTCAGTACTGCTCCTCTGACAGTGCAGCGCTCCCTCATTACTGACCGTCCGACAGTGCAGCACTCCATCAGTACTGCCCCTCCGACAATGCGGCGCTCCCTCAGTACTGCACCTCCGACAGTGCAGCACTCCCTCAGTACTGCCCCTCTGACGGTGCAGTGCTCCCTCAGTACCGCCCTCTGACAGTGCAGCGCTCCCTCATTACTGCCACTCCGATAGTGCAGAACTCCCTCAGTAATGCCCCTCAAAAAGTGCAGCAATCCCTCAGTACTGCTCTTCCGACAGTGCAGCACTCCCTCAGTGCTGCCCTCTGACACTGCAGTGCTCCCTCAGTACTGCCCCTCCGACAGTGCAGCGCTCCCTCAGTACTGCCACTCCAAAAGCGCAACGCTCCCTCAGTACTGCCCCTCCGAAAGCGCGACACTCCCTCAGCACTGCCCGTCCGACAGTGCAGCACGCCCTCAGTACTGCCCCTCCGACAGTGCGGCGCTCCCTCAGTACTGCTCCTCCGACAGTGCAGCGCTCCCTCATTACTGAACCTCCGACATGCATCACTCCCTGAGTACTGCCCCTCCGACAATGCGGCGCTCCCTCAGTACTGCCCCTCCGACAGTGCAGCACTCCCCTCAGTACTGCCCCTCCGACAGTGCAGAGCTCCCTCAGTACTGCCACTCCGACAGTGCAGAACTCCCTCAGTACTGCCCCTCCGACAGTGCAGCAATCCCTCAGTACTGCCCCTCCGGCAGTGCAGCAATCCCTCAGTACTGACCCTCTGACAGTGCGGAGCTCACTCAGTACTGCTCCTCCGACAGTGCAGTGCTCCCTCATTACTGACCCTCCGACAGTGCAGCACTCCCTCAGTACTGCCCGTCCGACAATGCGGCGCTCCCTCAATACTGCCCCTCCGACACTGCAGCAGTCCTTTAGTACTGCCCCTCTGACAGTGCAGCGCTCCCTCAGTACTGCCCCTCTGACAGTGCGGTGCTCCCTCAGTACTGCCCCTCTGACAGTGCAACGCTCCCGCATTACCGCCCCTCCTACAGTGCAGCATTCCCTCAGTACTGCCCCTCTGACAGTGCAGCGCTCCCTCAGTACAGCCCCGACAGTGCAGCGCTCCCTCAGTACTGCCCCTCCGACAGTGCGGTGCTCCCTCAGTACTGCCCCTCTGACAGTGCAACGCTCCCGCATTACCGCCCCTCCGACAGTGCAGCATTCCCTCAGTACTGCCCCTCTGACAGTGCAGCGCTCCCTCAGTACAGCCCCGACAGTGTAGCGCTCCCTCAGTACCGCCCCTCCGACAGTGTGGCACTTCCTCAGTACTGCCCCTCCGACAAAGCAGCACTCCCTCAGTACCACCCTCCGACAGTGCAGCGCTCCCTCAGGACAGCCACTCTGACAGTGCAGAACTCCCTCAGTACTGCCCCTCCGACAGTGCAGCAATCCCTCAGTACTATCTTCCAACAGTGCCGCACTCCCTCAGTGCTGCCCTCCGACACTGCAGTGCTCCCTCAGTACTGCCCGTCTGACAATGCAGCGCTCCCTCAGAACTGCCCCTCCGACAGTGTGGCGCACCCTCGGTACTGCTCCTCCGACAGTGCTGCGCTTCCTCAGTAGTGCCGCTCCGACAGTGCGGCACTCCCTTAGTACTGCCCCCTGACAGTACAGCGCTCCCTCAGTACTGCCACTCCGAAAGCGCGACACTTCCTCAGTACTGCCCCTCCAAAAGCGCGACACTCCCTCAGCACTGCCCGTCCGACAGTGCAGCACTCCCTCAGCACGGCCCCTCGGACAGTGCAGCGCTCCATCAGTACTGCCCCTCCGACAGAGCGGCTCTCCCTCAGAACTGCCCCTCCAAAAGTGCTGTGCTCACTCAGTACCGATCCTCCAACAGTGCAGTGCTCCCTCCGTTCTGCCCCTCTGACAGTGCAACACTCCCTCAGTACTGCCCCTCCGGCAGTGCAGCAATCCCTCAGTACTGCCCGTCTGACAGTGCAGCGCTCCCTCAGTACTGCTCCTCCGATAGTGCAGCGCTCCCTCATTACTGACCCTCCAACAGTGCAGCACTCCCTCAGTAAATGCCCCTCCAACAATGCGGCGCTCCCTCAGTACTGCACCTCTGACAGTGCAGCACTCCCTCAGTACTGCCCCTCTCACAGTGCAGTGCTCCCTCAGTACTGCCCCTCCGACAGTGCCGCAGTCCCTCATTACTGAACCTGTGACAGTGAAGCACGCCCTCAGTACTGTCCCTCCAACAGTGCGGCGCACCCTCAGTACTGCTCCTCTGACAGTGCAGCGCTCCCTCATTACTGACCGTCCGACAGTGCAGCACTCCATCAGTACTGCCCCTCCGACAATGCGGCGCTCCCTCAGTACTGCACCTCCGACAGTGCAGCACTCCCTCTGTACTGCCCCTCTGATGGTGCAGTGCTCCCTCAGTACCGCCCTCTGACAATGCAGCGCTCCCTCAGTACTGCCAATCCGATAGTGCAGAACTCCCTCAGTAATGCCCCTCAAAAAGTGCAGCAATCCCTCAGTACTGCTCTTCCGACAGTGCAGCACTCCCTCAGTGCTTCCCTGCGACACTGCAGTGCTCCCTCAGTACTGCCCCTCCGACAGTGCAACACTCCCTCAGTACTGCCCCTCCGACAGTGCGGCGCTGCCACGGTACTGCTCCTCCGACAGTGCTGCGCTTCCTCAGTACTGCCCCTCCGACAGTGCAGCGCTCCCTCAGTACTGCCACTCCGAAAGCGCGACACTCCCTCAGTACTGCCCCTCTGAAAGCGTGACACTCCCTCAGCACTGCCCGTCCGACAGTGCAGCACGCCCTCAGTACTGCCCCTCCGACAGTGCGGCGCTCCCTCAGTACTGCTCCTCTGACAGTGCAGCGCTCCCTCATTACTGAACCTCCAACAGTGCATCACTCCCTGAGTACTGCCCCTCCGACAATACGGCGCTCCCTCAGTACTGCCCCTCCGACAGTGCAGCACTCACTCAGTACTGCCCCTCCGACAGTGCAGAGCTCCCTCAGTACTGCCTCTCCGACAGTGCAGAACTCCCTCAGTACTGCCCCTCCGACAGTGCAGCAATCCCTCAGTACTGCCCCTCCGGCAGTGCAGCAATCACTCAGTACTGACATCTGACAGTGCGGCGCTCGCTCAGTACTGCTCCTCCGACAGTGCAGCGCTCCCTCAGTACCACTCCTCCGACAGTGCAGCACTCCCTCAGTACTGCCCCTCTGACAGTGCAGCGCTCCCTCAGTACAGCCCCTCCGACAGTGTGACACTTCCTCAGTACTGCCCCTCCGACATTGCAGAACTCCCTCAGTATTGCCCCTCCAACAGTGCAGCGCTCCCTCACTACTGCCTCTCTGACAGCGCAGCGCTCCCTCAGTACCACCCTCCGACAGTGCAGTGCTCCGTCAGTACTGCCTCACCGACAGTGCAGCAATCGGTCAGTACTGCCCTTCCGACAGTGCAGCACTCCCTCAGTGCTGCCCTCCGACACTGCAGTGTTCCCTCAGTACTGCACCTCCGACAGTGTAGCACTCCCTCAGTACTGCTCCTCTGACAGTGCTGTGCTCCCTCAGTACTGCCCCTCCAACAGTGCAGCAATCCTTCAGTACAGCCCTTCCGACAGTGCAGCACTCCCTCAGTGCTGCCCTCCGACACTGCAGTGTTCCCTCAGTAATGCACCTCCGACAGTGTAGCCCTCCCAGAGTACTGCCGCTCCGACAATGTGGCGCTCCCTCAGCACTGCCCCTCCGACAGTGCAGAGCTCCCTCAGTACTGCCAGTCCAACAGTGCAGCACTCCCTCAGTACGGCCCATCGGACAGTGCAACGCTCCCTCAGTACTGTCCCACCGGCAGTGCAGCAATCCCTCAGTACTGATACTCTGACAGTGCGGCGCTCGCTCAGTACTGCTCCTCCGACAGTGCAGCGCTCCCTCATTACTGACCATCCGACAGTGCAGCACTGCCTCAGTACTGCCCGTCCAACAATGCGACGCTCCCTCAATACTGCCCCTCCGACAGTGCAGCAGTCCCTCAATACTGCCCCTCTGACAAGGCGGCGCACCCTCAGTACCACCCCTCCGACAGCGCAGCGCTCCCTCAGTACTGCCCCTCTGACAGTGCAGCGCTCCCTCAGTACTGCCCCTCCGACAGTGCGGTGCCCCCTCAGTACTGCCCCTCCGACAGTGCAGCACTCCGTCAGTACTGCCCCTCCGACATGCAGCGTTCCCTCAGTACTGCCCCTCCGACAGCGCAGCACTCCCTCAGTACTGCCCCTCTGACAGTGCAGCACTCCCTCAGTACTGCTCCTCTGACAGTGCAGTGCTCCCTCAGTACTGCCCCTCCGACAGTGCAGCGCTCCCTCATTACTGAACCTCCGACAGTGAAGCACACCCTCAGTACTGTCCCTCCGACAGTGCGGCGCTCCCTCAGTACTGCTCCTCTGACAGTGCAGCGCTCCCTCATTACTGACCGTCCGACAGTGCAGCACTCCATCAGTACTGCCCCTCCGACAATGCGGCGCTCCCTCAGTACTGCACCTCCGACAGTGCAGCACTCCCTCAGTACTGCCCCTCTGACGGTGCAGTGCTCCCTCAGTACCGCCCTCTGACAGTGCAGCGCTCCCTCAGTACTGCCACTCCGATAGTGCAGAACTCCCTCAGTAATGCCCCTCAAAAAGTGCAGCAATCCCTCAGTACTGCTCCTCCGACAGTGCAGCACTCCCTCAGTGCTGCCCTCCGACACTGCAGTGCTCCCTCAGTACTGCCCCTCCGACAGTGCAACACTCCCTCAGTACTGCCCCTCCGACAGTGCGGCGCTGCCTCGGTACTGCTCCTCCGACAGTGCTGCTCTTCCTCAGTACTGCCCCTCCGACAGTGCAGCGCTCCCTCAGTACTGCCCCTCCGACAGTGCGGCGCTCCCTCAGTACTGCTCCTCTGACAGTGCAGCGCTCCCTCATTACTGAACCTCCGACAGTGCATCACTCCCTGAGTACTGCCCCTCCAACAATACGGCGCTCCCTCAGTACTGCCCCTCCGACAGTGCAGCACTCCCTCAGTACTGCCCCTCTGACAGTGCAGAGCTCCTTCAGTACTGCCTCTTCGACAGTGCAGAACTCACTCAGTACTGCCCCTCCGACAGTGCAGCAATCCCTCAGTACTGCCCCTCCGGCAGTGCAGCAATCCCTCAGTACTGACCCTCTGACAGTGCGGCGCTCGCTCAGTACTGCTCCTCCGACAGTGCAGCGCTCCCTCAGTACCACTCCTCCGACAGTGCAGCGCTCCCTCAGTACTGCCCCTCTGACAGTGCAGCGCTCCCTCAGTACTGCCCCTCCGACAGTGCAGTGCTCCCTCAGTACTGCACCTCCGACAGTGCAATACTCCCTCATTACCGCCCCTCCTACAGTGCAGCATTCCCTCAGTTCTGCCCCTCTGACAGTGCAGCGCTCCCTCAGTACTGCCCCGACAGTGTAGCGCTCCCTCAGTACCGCCCCTCCGACAGTGTGATACTTCCTCAGTACTGCCCCACCGACATTGCAGAACTCCCTCAGTATTGCCCCTCCAACAGTGCAGCGCTCCCTCAGTACTGCCTCTCCGACAGCGCAGCGCTCCCTCAGTACCACCCTCCGACAGTGCAGTGCTCCGTCAGTACTGCCTCACCGACAGTGCAGAGCTCCTTCAGTACTGCCCGTCCGACAGTGCAGCAATCGGTCAGTACTGCCCTTCCGACAGTGCAGCACTCCCTCAGTGCTGCCCTCCGACACTGCAGTGTTCCCTCAGTACTGCACCTCTGACAGTGTAGCACTCCCTCAGTACTGCTCCTCTGACAGTGCAGTGCTCCCTCAGTACTGCCCCTCCGACAGTGCAGCAATCCTTCAGTACAGCCCTTCCGACAGTGCAGCACTCCCTCAGTGCTGCCCTCTGACACTGCACTGTTCCCTCAGTACTGCACCTCCGACAGTGTAGCCCTCCCTGAGTACTGCCCCTCCGACAATGTGGCGCTCCCTCAGCACTGCCCCTCCGACAGTGCAGAGCTCCCTCAGTACTGCCAGTCCAACAGTGCAGCACTCCCTCAGTACGGCCCATCGGACGTGCAGCAATCCCTCAGTACTGACCCTCTGACAGTGCGGCGCTCGCTCAGTACTGCTCCTCTGACAGTGCAGCGCTCCCTCATTACTGACCATCTGACAGTGCAGCACTCCCTCAGTCCTGCCCGTCCAACAATGTGGCGCTCCCTCAATACTGCCCCTCCGACAGTGCAGCAGTCCCTCAATACTGCCCCTCTGACAATACGGCGCACCCTCAGTACCACCCCTCCGACAGCGCAGCGCTCCCTCAGTACTGCCCCTCTGACAGTGCAGCGCTCCCTCAGTACTGCCCCTCCGACAGTGCGGTGCTCCCTCAGTACTGCCTCTCTGACAGTGCAACGCTCCCTCATTACCGCCCCTCCTACAGTGCAGCATTCCCTCAGTACTGCCCCTCTGACAGTGCAGCGCTCCCTCAGTACAGCCCCGAAAGTGTAGCGCTCCCTCAGTACAGCCCCTCCGACAGTGTGGCACTTCCTCAGTACTGCCCCTCCGACAGAGCAGCAATCCCTCAGTACTGCTCTTCCGACAGTGCCGCACTCCCTCAGTGCTTCCCTCCGACACTGCAGTTCTCCCTCAGTAATGCCCCTCCGACAATGCAGCGCTCCCTCAGAACTGCCCCTCCGACAGTGTGGCGCTCCCTCAGTACTGCTCCTCCAACAGTGCTGCGCTTCCTCAGTAGTGCCGCTCTGAAAATGCGGCACTCCCTTAGTACTGCCCCCTGACAGTGCAGCGCTCCCTCAGTACTGCCACTCCGAAAGCGCGACACTTCCTCAGTACTGCCCCTCCGAAAGCGCGACACTCCCTCAGCACTGCCCGTCCGACAGTGCAGCACTCCCTCAGCACGGCCCCTCGGACAGTGCAGCGCTCCATCAGTACTGCCCCTCCGACAGAGCGGCTCTCCCTCAGTACTGCCCCTCCAACAGTGCTGTGCTCACTCAGTACCAATCCTCCAACAGTGCAGTGCTCCCTCCGTTCTGCCCCTCTGACAGTGCAACACTCCCTCAGTACTGCCCCTCCGGCAGTGCAGCAATCCCTCAGTACTGCCCATCTGACAGTGCAGCGCTCCCTCAGTACTGCCCCTCCGACAGTGCAGCGCTCCCTCATTACTGACCCTCCGACACTGCAGCACGCCCTCAGTACTGCCCCTCTGACAGTGCGGCGCTCCCTCAGTAATGCTCCTCCGACAGTGCAGCACTCCCTTAGTAAATGCCCCTCCGACCATGCGGCGCTCCCTCAGTACTGCACCTCCGACATTGCAGCACTCCCTCAGTACTGCTCCTCTGACAGTGCAGTGCTCCCTCAGTACTGCCCCTCCGACAGTGCAGCAGTCCCTCACTACAGCCCTTCTGACAGTGCAGCACTCCCTCAGTACTGCTCCTCTGACAGTGCAGTGCTCCCTCAGTACTGCCCCTCCGACAGTGCAGCGCTCCCTCATTACTGAACCTCCGACAGTGCAGCACGCCCTCAGTACTGTCCCTCCGACAGTGCGGCGCAGCCTCGGTACTGCTCCTCCGACAGTGCTGCGCTTCCTCAGTAGTGCCGCTCCGACAGTGCGGCACTCCCTCAGTACTGCCACTCCGAAAGCGCGACACTCCCTCAGTGCTGCCCCTCCAAAAGCGCAAAACTCCCTCAGCACTGCCCGTCTGACAGTGCAGCACGCCCTCAGTACTGCCCCTCCGACAGTGCGGCGCTCCCTCAGTACTGCTCCTCCAACAGTGCAGCGCTCCCTCATTACTGAACCTACGACAGTGCAGCACTCCCTCAGTACTGCCCCTCCGACAGTGCAGAGCTCCCTCAGTACTGCCACTCTGACAGTGCAGAACTCCCTCAGTACTGCCCCTCCGACAGTGCAGCAATCCCTCAGTACTGCCCCTCCGGCAGTGCAGCAATCCCTCAGTACTGCCCCTCCGACAGTGTGGTGCTCCCTCAGTACTGCCCCTCTGACAGTGCAACGCTCCCGCATTACCGCCCCTCCTACAGTGCAGTGCTCCCTCAGGACTGCCCCTCTGACAGTGCAGCGCTCCCTCAGTACAGCCCCGACAGTGCAGCGCTCTCTCAGTACTGCCCCTCCGACAGTGCGGTGCTCCCTCAGTACTGCCCCTCTGACAGTGCAACGCTCCCGCATTACCGCCCCTCCGACAGTGCAGCATTCCCTCAGTACTGCCCCTCTGACAGTGCAGCGCTCCCTCAGTACAGCCCCGACAGTGTAGCGCTCCCTCAGTACCGCCCCTCCGACAGTGTGGCACTTCCTCAGTACTGCCCCTCCGACAGAGCAGCACTCCCTCAGTACCACCCTCCGACAGTGCAGCGCTCCCTCAGTACAGCCACTCTGACAGTGCAGAACTCCCTCAGTACTGCCCCTCCGACAGTGCAGCAATCCCTCAGTACTGCTCTTCCGACAGTGCCGCACACCCTCAGTGCTGCCCTCCGACACTGCAGTGCTCCCTCAGTACTGCCCGTCTGACAATGCAGCGCTCCCTCAGAACTGCCCCTCTGACAGTGTGGCGCACCCTCAGTACTGCTCCTCCGACAGTGCTGCGCTTCCTCAGTAGTGCCACTCCGACAGTGCGGCACTCCCTTAGTACTGCCCCCTGACAGTGCAGCGCTCCCTCAGTACTGCCACTCCGAAAGCGCGACACTTCCTCAGTACTGCCCCTCCGAAAGCGCGACACTCCCTCAGCACTGCCCGTCCGACAGTGCAGCACTCCCTCAGCACGGCCCCTCGGACAGCGCAGCGCTCCATCAGTACTGCCCCTCCGACAGAGCGGCTCTCCCTCAGAACTGCCCCTCCAAAAGTGCTGTGCTCACTCAGTACCGATCCTCCAACAGTGCAGTGCTCCCTCCGTTCTGCCCCTCTGACAGTACAACACTCCCTCAGTACTGCCCCTCCGGCAGTGCAGCAATCCCTCAGTACAGCCCGTCTGACAGTGCAGCGCTCCCTCAATAATTCCCCTCCGACAGCGCAGCGCTCCCTCATTACTGACCCTCCGACACTGCAGCACGCCCTCAGTACTGCCCCTCTGACAGTGCAGCGCTCCCTCAGTACTGCTCCTCCGATAGTGCAGTGCTCCCTCATTACTGACCCTCCGATAGTGCAGCACTCCCTCAGTAAATGCCCCTCCAACAATGCGGCGCTCCCTCAGTACTGCACCTCCGACAGTGCAGCACTCCCTCAGTACTGCCCCTCTCACAGTGCAGTGCTCCCTCAGTACTGCCCCTCCGACAGTGCCGCAGTCCCTCACTACAGCCCTTCTGACAGTGCAGCACTCCCTCAGTACTGCTCCTCTGACAGTGCAGTGCTCCCTCAGTACTGCCCCTCCGACAGTGCAGCGCTCCCTCATTACTAAACCTCCGACAGTGAAGCACGCCATCAGTACTGTCCCTCCGACAGTGCGGCGCTCCCTCAGTAATGCTCCTCTGACAGTGCAACGCTCCTTCATTACTGACCGTCCGACAGTGCAGCACTCCATCAGTACTGCCGCTCCGACAATGCGGCGCTCCCTCAGCACTGCACCTCCGACAGTGCAGCACTCCCTCAGTACTGCCCCTCTGACGCTGCAGTGCTCCCTCAGTACCGCCCTCTGACAGTGCAGCGCTCCCTCAGTACTGCCACTCCAATAGTGCAGAACTCCCTCAGTAATGCCCCTCAAAAAGTGCAGCAACCCCTCAGTACTGCTCTTCCGACAGTGCAGCACTCCCTCAGTGCTGCCCTCCGACACTGCAGCGCTCCCTCAGTACTGCCCCTCCGACAGTGCAACACTCCCTCAGTACTGCCCCTCCGACAGTGCGGCGCTGCCTCGGTACTGCTCCTCCGACAGTGCTGCGCTTCCTCAGTACTGCCCCTCCGACAGTGCAGCGCTCCCTCAGTACTGCCCCTCCGACAGTGCCGCGCTCCCTCAGTACTGCCACTCCGAAAGCGCGACACTCCCTCAGTACTGCCCCTCTGAAAGCGCGACACTCCCTCAGCACTGCCCATCCGACAGTGCAGCACGCCCTCAGTACTGTCCCTCCGACAGTGCGGCGCTCCCTCAGTCCTGCTTGTCTGACAGTGCAGCGCTCCCTCATTACTGAACCTCCGACAGTGCATCACTCCCTGAGTACTGCCCCTCCGACAATACGGCGCTCCCTCAGTACTGCCCCTCCGACAGTGCAGCACTCCCTCAGTACTGCCCCTCCGAAAGTGCAGAGCTCCCTCAGTACTGCCTCTCCGACAGAGCAGAACTCCCTCAGTACTGCCCCTCCGACAGTGCAGCAATCCCTCAGTACTGCCCCTCTGGCAGTGCAGCAATCCCTCAGTACTTACCCTCTGACAGTACGGCGCTCGCTCAGTACTGCTCCTCCGACAGTGCAGCGCTCCCTCAGTACCACTCCTCCGACAGTGCAGCGCTCCCTCAGTACTGCCCCTCTGACAGTGCAGCGCTCCCTCAGTACTGCCCCTCCGACAGTGCAACGCTCCCTCATTACCGCCCCTCCTACAGTGCAGCATTCCCTCAGTTCTGCCCCTCTGACAGTGCAGCGCTCCCTCAGTACTGCCCCGACAGTGCAGCACTCCCTCAGTACCGCCCCTCCGACAGTGTGACACTTCCTCAGTACTGCCCCTCCGACATTGCAGAACTCCCTCAGTATTGCCCCTCCAACAGTGCAGCGCTCCCTCAGTACTGCCTCTCCGACAGCGCAGCGCTCCCTCAGTACCACCCTCCGACAGTGCAGTGCTCCGTCAGTACTGCCTCACCGACAGTGCAGAGCTCCTTCAGTACTGCCCGTCCGACAGTGCAGCAATCGGTCAGTACTGCCCTTCCGACAGTGCAGCACTCCCTCAGTGCTGCCCTCCGACACTGCAGTGTTCCCTCAGTACTGCACCTCCGACAGTGTAGCACTCCCTCAGTACTGCTCCTCTGACAGTGCAGTGCTCCCTCAGTACTGCCCCTCTGACAGTGCAGCAATCCTTCAGTACAGCCCTTCCGACAGTGCAGCACTCCCTCAGTGCTGCCCTCCGACACTGCAGTGTTCCCTCAGTACTGCACCTCCGACAGTGTAGCCCTCCCTGAGTACTGCCCCTCCGACATTGTGGCGCTCCCTCAGCACTGCCCCTCCGACAGTGCAGAGCTCCCTCAGTACTGCCAGTCCAATAGTGCAGCACTCCCTCAGTACAGCCCATCGGACAGTGCAACGCTCCCTCAGTACTGCCCCACCGGCAGTGCAGCAATCCCTCAGTACTGACACTCTGACAGTGCGGCGCTCGCTCAGTACTGCTCCTCCGACAGTGCAGCGCTCCCTCATTACTGACCATCCGACAGTGCAGCATTCCCTCAGTACTGCCCGTCCAACAATGCGGCGCTCCCTCAATACTGCCCCTCCGACAGTGCAGCAGTCCCTCAATACTGCCCCTCTGACAATGCGGCACTCCCTCAGTACTGCCCCTCCGGCAGTGCAGCAATCCCTCAGTACAGCCCATCTGACAGTGCAGCGCTCCCTCAATACTTCCCCTCCGACAGTGCAGCGCTCCCTCATTACTGACCCTCCGATAGTGCAGCACTCCCTCAGTAAATGCCCCTCCAACAATGCGGCGCTCCCACAGTACTGCACCTCCGACAGTGCAGCACTCCCTCAGTACTGCCCCTCTCACAGTGCAGTGCTCCCTCAGTACTGCCCCTCCGACAGTGCCGCAGTCCCTCACTACAGCCCTTCTGACAGTGCAGCACTCCCTCAGTACTGCTCCTCTGACAGTGCAGTGCTCCCTCAGTACTGCCCCTCCGACAGTGCAGCGCTCCCTCATTACTGAACCTCCGACAGTGAAGCACGCCCTCAGTACTGTCCCTCCGACAGTGCGGCGCTCCCTCAGTAATGCTCCTCTGACAGTGCAACGCTCCTTCATTACTGACCGTCCGACAGTGCAGCACTCCATCAGTACTGCCGCTCCGACAATGCGGCGCTCCCTCAGCACTGCACCTCCGACAGTGCAGCACTCCCTCAGTACTGCCCCTCTGACGCTGCAGTGCTCCCTCAGTACCGCCCTCTGACAGTGCAGCGCTCCCTCAGTACTGCCACTCCAATAGTGCAGAACTCCCTCAGTAATGCCCCTCAAAAAGTGCAGCAACCTCTCAGTACTGCTCTTCCGACAGTGCAGCACTCCCTCAGTGCTGCCCTCCGACACTGCAGTGCTCCCTCAGTACTGCCCCTCCGACAGTGCAACACTCCCTCAGTACTGCCCCTCCGACAGTGCGGCGCTACCTCGGTACTGCTCCTCCGACAGTGCTGCGCTTCCTCAGTACTGCCCCTCCGACAGTGCAGCGCTCCCTCAGTACTGCCCCTCCGACAGTGCCGCGCTCCCTCAGTACTGCCACTCCGAAAGCGCGACACTCCCTCAGTACTGCCCCTCTGAAAGCGCGACACTCCCTCAGCACTGCCCATCCGACAGTGCAGCACGCCCTCAGTACTGTCCCTCCGACAGTGCGGCGCTCCCTCAGTCCTGCTCGTCTGACAGTGCAGCGCTCCCTCATTACTGAACCTCCGACAGTGCATCACTCCCTGAGTACTGCCCCTCCGACAATACGGCGCTCCCTCAGTACTGCCCCTCCGACAGTGCAGCACTCCCTCAGAACTGCCCCTCCGAAAGTGCAGAGCTCCCTCAGTACTGCCTCTCCGACAGAGCAGAACTCCCTCAGTACTGCCCCTCCGACAGTGCAGCAATCCCTCAGTACTGCCCCTCTGGCAGTGCAGCAATCCCTCAGTACTTACCCTCTGACAGTACGGCGCTCGCTCAGTACTGCTCCTCCGACAGTGCAGCGCTCCCTCAGTACCACTCCTCTGACAGTGCAGCGCTCCCTCAGTACTGCCCCTCTGACAGTGCAGCGCTCCCTCAGTACTGCCCCTCCGACAGTGCAACGCTCCCGCATTACCGCCCCTCCTACAGTGCAGCATTCCCTCAGTTCTGCCCCTCTGACAGTGCAGCACTCCCTCAGTACCGCCCCTCCGACAGTGTGACACTTCCTCAGTACTGCCCCTCCGACATTGCAGAACTCCCTCAGTATTGCCCCTCCAACAGTGCAGCGCTCCCTCAGTACTGCCTCTCCGACAGCGCAGCGCTCCCTCAGTACCACCCTCCAACAGTGCAGCGCTCCCTCAGTACTGCCTCACCGACAGTGCAGAGCTCCTTCAGTACTGCCCGTCCGACAGTGCAGCAATCGGTCAGTACTGCCCTTCCGACAGTGCAGCACTCCCTCAGTGCTGCCCTCCGACACTGCAGTGTTCCCTCAGTACTGCACCTCCGACAGTGTAGCACTCCCTCAGTACTGCTCCTCTGACAGTGCAGTGCTCCCTCAGTACTGCCCCTCTGACATTGCAGCAATCCTTCAGTACAGCCCTTCCGACAGTGCAGCACTCCCTCAGTGCTGCCCTCCGACACTGCAGTGTTCCCTCAGTACTGCACCTCCGACAGTGTAGCCCTCCCTGAGTACTGCCCCTCCGACATTGTGGCGCTCCCTCAGCACTGCCCCTCCGACAGTGCAGAGCTCCCTCAGTACTGCTAGTCCAATAGTGCAGCACTCCCTCAGTACAGCCCATCGGACAGTGCAACGCTCCCTCAGTACTGCCCCACCGGCAGTGCAGCAATCCCTCAGTACTGACACTCTGACAGTGCGGCGCTCGCTCAGTACTGCTCCTCCGACAGTGCAGCGCTCCCTCATTACTGACCATCCGACAGTGCAGCATTCCCTCAGTACTGCCCGTCCAACAATGCGGCGCTCCCTCAATACTGCCCCTCCGACAGTGCAGCAGTCCCTCAATACTGCCCCTCTGACAATGCGGCACACCCTCAGTACCACCCCTCCGACAGCGCAGCGCTCCCTCAGTACTGCCCCTCTGACAGTGCAGCGCTCCCTCAGTACTGCCCCTCCGACAGTGCGGTGCTCCCTCAGTACTGCCTCTCTGACAGTGCAACGCTCCCTCATTACAGCCCCTCCTACAGTGCAGATTTCCCTCAGTACTGCCCCTCTGACAGTGCAGCGCTCCCTCAGTACAGCCCCGACAGTGTAGCGCTCCCTCAGTACAGCCCCTCCGACAGTGTGGCACTTCCTCAGTACTGCCCCTCCGACAGAGCAGCACTCCCTCAGTACCACCCTCCGACAGTGCAGCGCTCCCTCAGTACAGCCACTCCGACAGTGCAGAACTCCCTCAGTACAGCCACTCCGACAGTGCAGAACTCCCTCAGTACTGACCCTCCGACAGTGCAGCAATCCCTCAGTACTGCTCTTCCGACAGTGCCGCACTCCCTCAGTGCTTCCCTCCGACACTGCAGTTCTCCCTCAGTACTGCCCCTCCGACAATGCAGCGCTCCCTCAGAACTGCCCTTCCGACAGTGTGGCGCGCCCTCGGTACTGCTCCTCCGACAGTGCAGCGCTCCCTCAGTACTGCCACTCCGAAAGCGCGACAATTCCTCAGTACTGCCCCTCCGAAAGCGCGACACTCCCTCAGCACTGCCCGTCCGACAGTGCAGCACTCCCTCATCACGGCCCCTCGGACAGTGCAGCGCTCCATCAGTACTGCCCCTCCGACAGAGCGGCTCTCCCTCAGTACTGCCCCTCCAATAGTGCTGTGCTCACTCATTACTGACCCTCCGACACTGCAGCGCGCCCTCAGTACTGCCCCTCTGACAGTGCGGCGCTCCCTCAGTACTGCTCCTCCGACAGTGCAGCAATCCCTCAGTACAGCCCGTCTGACAGTGCAGCGCTCCCTCAATACTTCCCCTCCGACAGTGCAGCGCTCCCTCATTACTGACCCTCCGACACTGCAGCACGCCCTCAGTACTGCCCCTCTGACAGTGCGGCGCTCCCTCAGTAGTGCCACTCCGACAGTGCGGCACTCCCTTAGTACTGCCCCCTGACAGTGCAGCGCTCCCTCAGTACTGCCACTCCGAAAGCGCGACACTTCCTCAGTACTGCCCCTCCGAAAGCGCGACACTCCCTCAGCACTGCCCGTCCGACAGTGCAGCACTCCCTCAGCACGGCCCCTCGGACAGCGCAGCGCTCCATCAGTACTGCCCCTCCGACAGAGCGGCTCTCCCTCAGAACTGCCCCTCCAAAAGTGCTGTGCTCACTCAGTACCGATCCTCCAACAGTGCAGTGCTCCCTCCGTTCTGCCCCTCTGACAGTACAACACTCCCTCAGTACTGCCCCTCCGGCAGTGCAGCAATCCCTCAGTACAGCCCGTCTGACAGTGCAGCGCTCCCTCAATAATTCCCCTCCGACAGCGCAGCGCTCCCTCATTACTGACCCTCCGACACTGCAGCACGCCCTCAGTACTGCCCCTCTGACAGTGCAGCGCTCCCTCAGTACTGCTCCTCCGATAGTGCAGTGCTCCCTCATTACTGACCCTCCGATAGTGCAGCACTCCCTCAGTAAATGCCCCTCCAACAATGCGGCGCTCCCTCAGTACTGCACCTCCGACAGTGCAGCACTCCCTCAGTACTGCCCCTCTCACAGTGCAGTGCTCCCTCAGTACTGCCCCTCCGACAGTGCCGCAGTCCCTCAGTACAGCCCTTCTGACAGTGCAGCACTCCCTCAGTACTGCTCCTCTGACAGTGCAGTGCTCCCTCAGTACTGCCCCTCCGACAGTGCAGCGCTCCCTCATTACTGAACCTCCGACAGT
The DNA here is from genome assembly GCF_052327205.1 of Somniosus microcephalus. Taxonomy (NCBI): domain Eukaryota; kingdom Metazoa; phylum Chordata; class Chondrichthyes; order Squaliformes; family Somniosidae; genus Somniosus; species Somniosus microcephalus. Next base: position 4,092,937 of record NC_140998.1, on the reverse strand, counting down.
GAAGCACGCCCTCAGTACTTTCCCTCCGACAGTGCGGCGCTCCCTCAGTACTGCTCCTCTGACAGTGCAGCGCTCCCTCATTACTGACCGTCCGACAGTGCAGCACTCCATCAGTACTGCCGCTCCGACAATGCGGCGCCCCCTCAGTACTGCATCTCCGACAGTGCAGCACTCCCTCAGTACTGCCCCTCTGACGGTGCAGTGCTCCCTCAGTACCGCCCTCTGACAGTGCAGCGCTCCCTCAGTACTGCCACTCCGATAGTGCAGAACTCCCTCAGTAATGCCCCTCAAAAAGTGCAGCAATCCCTCAGTACTGCTCTTCCGACAGTGCAGCACTCACTCAGTGCTGCCCTCCGACACTGCAGTGCTCCCTCAGTACTGCCCTCCGACAGTGCAACACTCCCTCACTACTGCCCCTCCGACAGTGCGGCGCTGCCTCGGTACTGCTCCTCCGACAGTGCTGCGCTTCCTCAGTACTGCCCCTCCGACAGTGCAGCGCTCCCTCAGTACTGCCCCTCCGACAGTGCCGTGCTCCCTCAGTACTGCCACTCCGAAAGCGCGACACTCCCTCAGTACTGCCCCTCTGAAAGCGCGACACTCCCTCAGCACTGCCCATCCGACAGTGCAGCACGCCCTCAGTACTGCACCTCCGACAGTGCGGCGCTCCCTCAGCACTGCTCATCTGACAGTGCAGCGCTCCCTCATTACTGAACCTCCGACAGTGCATCACTCCCTGAGTACTGCCCCTCCGACAATACGGCGCTCCCTCAGTACTGCCCCTCCGACAGTGCAGCACTCCCTCAGTACTGCCCCTCCGACAGTGCAGCACGCCCTCAGTACTGCCCCACCGACAGTGCAGCACTCCCTCAGTACTGCCCCTCCGACAGTGCAGAGCTCCCTCAGTACTGCCTCTCCGACAGTGCAGAACTCCCTCAGTAGTGCCCCTCCGACAGTGCAGCAATCCCTCAGTACTGCCCCTGCAGCAGTGCAGCAATCCCTCAGTACTGACCCTCTGACAGTGCGGCGCTCGCTCAGTACTGCTCCTCCGACAGTGCAGCGCTCCCTCAGTACCACTCCTCCGACAGTGCAGCGCTCCCTCAGTACTGCCCCTCTGACAGTGCAGCGCTCCCTCAGTACTGCCCCTCCGACAGTGCGGTGCTCCCTCAGTACTGCACCTCCGACAGTGCAACGCTCCCTCATTACCGCCCCTCCTACAGAGCAGCATTCCCTCAGTTCTGCCCCTCTGACAGTGCAGCGCTCCCTCAGTACTGCCCCGACAGTGCAGCGCTCCCTCAGTACCGCCCCACCGACAGTGTGACACTTCCTCAGTACTGCCCCTCCGACATTGCAGAACTCCCTCAGTATTGCCCCTCCAACAGTGCAGCGCTCCCTCAGTACTGCCTCTCCGACAGCGCAGCGCTCCCTCAGTACCACCCTCCGACAGTGCAGTGCTCCGTCAGTACTGCCTCACCGACAGTGCAGCAATCGGTCAGTACTGCCCTTCCGACAGTGCAGCACTCCATCTGTGCTGCCCTCCGACACTGCAGTGTTCCCTCAGTACTGCACCTCCGACAGTGTAGCACTCCCTCAGTACTGCTCCTCTGACAGTGCAGTGCTCCCTCAGTACTGCCCCTCCGACAGTGCAGCAATCCTTCAGTACAACCCTTCCGACAGTGCAGCACTCCCTCAGTGCTGCCCTCCGACACTGCAGTGTTCCCTCAGTACTGCACCTCCGACAGTGTAGCCCTGCCTGAGTACTGCCCGTCCGAAATTGTGGCGCTCCCTCAGCACTGCCCCTCCGACAGTGCAGAGCTCCCTCAGTACTGCCTCTCCGACAGTGCAGAACTCCCTCAGTACGGCCCATCGGACAGTGCAGCAATCCCTCAGTACTGACCCTCTGACAGTGCGGCGCTCGCTCAGTACTGCTCCTCCGACAGTGCAGCGCTCCCTCAGTACCACTCCTCCGACAGTGCAGCACTCCCTCAGTGCTGCCCCTCTGACAGTGCAGCGCTCCCTCAGTACTGCCCCTCCGACAGTGCGGTGCTCCCTCAGTACTGCACCTCCGACGGTGCAACGCTCCCTCATTACCGCCCCTCCTACAGTGCAGCATTCCCTCAGTTCTGCCCCTCTGACAGTGCAGCGCTCCCTCAGTACTGCCCCGACAGTGCAGCGCTCCCTCAGTACCGCCCCTCTGACAGTGTGACACTTCCTCAGTACCGCCCCTCCGACATTGCAGAACTCCCTCAGTATTGCCCCTCCAACAGTGCAGCGCTCCCTCAGTACTGCCTCTCCGACAGCGCAGCGCTCCCTCAGTACCACCCTCCGACAGTGCAGTGCTCCGTCAGTACTGCCTCACCGACAGTGCAGAGCTCCTTCAGTACTGCCCGTCCGACAGTGCAGCAATCGGTCAGTACTGCCCTTCCGACAGTGCAGCACTCCCTCAGTGCTGCCCTCCGACACTGCAGTGTTCCCTCAGTACTGCACCTCCGACAGTGTAGCACTCCCTCAGTACTGCTCCTCTGACAGTGCAGTGCTCCCTCAGTACTGCCCCTCCGACAGTGCAGCAATCCTTCAGTACAACCCTTCCGACAGTGCAGCACTCCCTCAGTGCTGCCCTCTGACACTGCAGTGTTCCCTCAGTACTGCACCTCCGACAGTGTAGCCCTGCCTGAGTACTGCCCCTCCGACATTGTGGCGCTCCCTCAGCACTGCCCCTCCGACAGTGCAGAGCTCCCTCAGTACTGCCAGTCCAATAGTGCAGCACTCCCTCAGTACGGCCCATCGGACAGTGCAACGCTCCCTCAGTACTGCCCCACCGGCAGTGCAGCAATCCCTCAGTACTGACCCTCTGACAGTGCGGCGCTCGCTCCGTACTGCTCCTCCGACAGTGCAGCGCTCCCTCATTACTGACCATCCGACAGTGCAGCACTCCCTCAGTGCTGCCCTCCGACACTGCAGTGCTCCCTCAGTACTGCCCCTCCGACAGTGCAACACTCCCTCAGTACTGCCCCTCCGACAGTGCGGCGCTGCCTCGGTACTGCTCCTCTGACAGTGCTGCGCTTCCTCAGTACTGCCCCTCCGACAGTGCAGCGCTCCCTCAGTACTGCCCCTCCGACAGTGCCGCGCTCCCTCAGTACTGCCCCTCCGACAGTGCAGCACGCCCTCAGTACTGCCCCTCCGACAGTGCAGCACTCCCTCAGTACTGCCCCTCCGACAGTGCAGAGCTCCCTCAGTACTGCCTCTCCGACAGTGCGGCGCTGCCTCGGTACTGCCCCTCCGACAGTGCCGTGCTCCCTCAGTACTGCCCCTCCGACAGTGCAGCGCTCCCTCAGTACTGCCCCTCCGACAGTGCCGTGCTCCCTCAGTACTGCCACTCCGAAAGCGCGACACTCCCTCAGTACTGCCCCTCTGAAAGCGCGACACTCCCTCAGCACTGCCCATCCGACAGTGCAGCACGCCCTCAGTACTGCACCTCCGACAGTGCGGCGCTCCCTCAGCACTGCTCATCTGACAGTGCAGCGCTCCCTCATTACTGAACCTCCGACAGTGCATCACTCCCTGAGTACTGCCCCTCCGACAATACGGCGCTCCCTCAGTACTGCCCCTCCGACAGTGCAGCACTCCCTCAGTACTGCCCCTCCGACAGTGCAGCACGCCCTCAGTACTGCCCCACCGACAGTGCAGCACTCCCTCAGTACTGCCCCTCCGACAGTGCAGAGCTCCCTCAGTACTGCCTCTCCGACAGTGCAGAACTCCCTCAGTACTGCCCCTCCGACAGTGCAGCAATCCCTCAGTACTGCCCCTGCAGCAGTGCAGCAATCCCTCAGTACTGACCCTCTGACAGTGCGGCGCTCGCTCAGTACTGCTCCTCCGACAGTGCAGCGCTCCCTCAGTACCACTCCTCCGACAGTGCAGCGCTCCCTCAGTACTGCCCCTCTGACAGTGCAGCGCTCCCTCAGTACTGCCCCTCCGACAGTGCGGTGCTCCCTCAGTACTGCACCTCCGACAGTGCAACGCTCCCTCATTACCGCCCCTCCTACAGAGCAGCATTCCCTCAGTTCTGCCCCTCTGACAGTGCAGCGCTCCCTCAGTACTGCCCCGACAGTGCAGCGCTCCCTCAGTACCGCCCCACCGACAGTGTGACACTTCCTCAGTACTGCCCCTCCGACATTGCAGAACTCCCTCAGTATTGCCCCTCCAACAGTGCAGCGCTCCCTCAGTACTGCCTCTCCGACAGCGCAGCGCTCCCTCAGTACCACCCTCTGACAGTGCAGTGCTCCGTCAGTACTGCCTCACCGACAGTGCAGCAATCGGTCAGTACTGCCCTTCCGACAGTGCAGCACTCCATCTGTGCTGCCCTCCGACACTGCAGTGTTCCCTCAGTACTGCACCTCCGACAGTGTAGCACTCCCTCAGTACTGCTCCTCTGACAGTGCAGTGCTCCCTCAGTACTGCCCCTCCGACAGTGCAGCAATCCTTCAGTACAACCCATCCGACAGTGCAGCACTCCCTCAGTGCTGCCCTCCGACACTGCAGTGTTCCCTCAGTACTGCACCTCCGACAGTGTAGCCCTGCCTGAGTACTGCCCGTCCGACATTGTGGCGCTCCCTCAGCACTGCCCCTCCGACAGTGCAGAGCTCCCTCAGTACTGCCTCTCCGACAGTGCAGAACTCCCTCAGTACGGCCCATCGGACAGTGCAGCAATCCCTCAGTACTGACCCTCTGACAGTGCGGCGCTCGCTCAGTACTGCTCCTCCGACAGTGCAGCGCTCCCTCAGTACCACTCCTCCGACAGTGCAGTACTCCCTCAGTGCTGCCCCTCTGACAGTGCAGCGCTCCCTCAGTACTGCCCCTCCGACAGTGCGGTGCTCCCTCAGTACTGCACCTCCGACAGTGCAACGCTCCCTCATTACCGCCCCTCCTACAGTGCAGCATTCCCTCAGTTCTGCCCCTCTGACAGTGCAGCGCTCCCTCAGTACTGCCCCGACAGTGCAGCGCTCCCTCAGTACCGCCCCTCTGACAGTGTGACACTTCCTCAGTACCGCCCCTCCGACATTGCAGAACTCCCTCAGTATTGCCCCTCCAACAGTGCAGCGCTCCCTCAGTACTGCCTCTCCGACAGCGCAGCGCTCCCTCAGTACCACCCTCCGACAGTGCAGTGCTCCGTCAGTACTGCCTCACCGACAGTGCAGAGCTCCTTCAGTACTGCCCGTCCGACAGTGCAGCAATCGGTCAGTACTGCCCTTCCGACAGTGCAGCACTCCCTCAGTGCTGCCCTCCGACACTGCAGTGTTCCCTCAGTACTGCACCTCCGACAGTGTAGCACTCCCTCAGTACTGCTCCTCTGACAGTGCAGTGCTCCCTCAGTACTGCCCCTCCGACAGTGCAGCAATCCTTCAGTACAACCCTTCCGACAGTGCAGCACTCCCTCAGTGCTGCCCTCTGACACTGCAGTGTTCCCTCAGTACTGCACCTCCGACAGTGTAGCCCTGCCTGAGTACTGCCCCTCCGACATTGTGGCGCTCCCTCAGCACTGCCCCTCCGACAGTGCAGAGCTCCCTCAGTACTGCCAGTCCAATAGTGCAGCACTCCCTCAGTACGGCCCATCGGACAGTGCAACGCTCCCTCAGTACTGCCCCACCGGCAGTGCAGCAATCCCTCAGTACTGACCCTCTGACAGTGCGGCGCTCGCTCCGTACTGCTCCTCCGACAGTGCAGCGCTCCCTCATTACTGACCATCCGACAGTGCAGCACTCCCTCAGTGCTGCCCTCCGACACTGCAGTGCTCCCTCAGTACTGCCCCTCCGACAGTGCAACACTCCCTCAGTACTGCCCCTCCGACAGTGCGGCGCTGCCTCGGTACTGCTCCTCTGACAGTGCTGCGCTTCCTCAGTACTGCCCCTCCGACAGTGCAGCGCTCCCTCAGTACTGCCCCTCCGACAGTGCCGCGCTCCCTCAGTACTGCCCCTCCGACAGTGCAGCACGCCCTCAGTACTGCCCCTCCGACAGTGCAGCACTCCCTCAGTACTGCCCCTCCGACAGTGCAGAGCTCCCTCAGTACTGCCTCTCCGACAGTGCGGCGCTGCCTCGGTACTGCCCCTCCGACAGTGCCGTGCTCCCTCAGTACTGCCCCTCCGACAGTGCAGCGCTCCCTCAGTACTGCCCCTCCGACAGTGCCGTGCTCCTTCAGTACTGCCACTCCGAAAGCGCGACACTCCCTCAGTACTGCCCCTCTGAAAGCGCGACACTCCCTCAGCACTGCCCATCCGACAGTGCAGCACGCCCTCAGTACTGCACCTCCGACAGTGCGGCGCTCCCTCAGTCCTGCTCGTCTGACAGTGCAGCGCTCCCTCATTACTGAACCTCCGACAGTGCATCACTCCCTGAGTACTGCCCCTCCGACAATACGGCGCTCCCTCAGTACTGCCCCTCCGACAGTGCAGCACTCCCTCAGTACTGCCCCTCCGACAGTGCAGCACGCCCTCAGTACTGCCCCTCCGACAGTGCAGCACTCCCTCAGTACTGCCCCTCCGACAGTGCAGAGCTCCCTCAGTACTGCCTCTCCGACAGTGCAGAACTCCCTCAGTACTGCCCCTCCGACAGTGCAGCAATCCCTCAGTACTGCCCCTCCGGCAGTGCAGCAATCCCTCAGTACTGACCCTCTGACAGTGCGGCGCTCGCTCAGTACTGCTCCTCCGACAGTGCAGCGCTCCCTCAGTACCACTCCTCCGACAGTGCAGCGCTCCCTCAGTACTGCCCCTCTGACAGTGCAGCGCTCCGTCAGTACTGCCCCTCCGACAGTGCGGTGCTCCCTCAGTACTGCACCTCCGACAGTGCAACGCTCCCTCATTACCGCCCCTCCTACAGAGCAGCATTCCCTCAGTTCTGCCCCTCTGACAGTGCAGCGCTCCCTCAGTACTGCCCCGACAGTGCAGCGCTCCCTCAGTACCGCCCCACCGACAGTGTGACACTTCCTCAGTACTGCCCCTCCGACATTGCAGAACTCCCTCAGTATTGCCCCTCAAACAGTGCAGCGCTCCCTCAGTACTGCCTCTCCGACAGCGCAGCGCTCCCTCAGTACCACCCTCTGACAGTGCAGTGCTCCGTCAGTACTGCCTCACCGACAGTGCAGCAATCGGTCAGTACTGCCCTTCCGACAGTGCAGCACTCCATCTGTGCTGCCCTCCGACACTGCAGTGTTCCCTCAGTACTGCACCTCCGACAGTGTAGCACTCCCTCAGTACTGCTCCTCTGACAGTGCAGTGCTCCCTCAGTACTGCCCCTCCGACAGTGCAGCAATCCTTCAGTACAACCCTTCCAACAGTGCAGCACTCCCTCAGTGCTGCCCTCCGACACTGCAGTGTTCCCTCAGTACTGCACCTCCGACAGTGTAGCCCTGCCTGAGTACTGCCCCTCTGACATTGTGGTGCTCCCTCAGCACTGCCCCTCCGACAGTGCAGAGCTCCCTCAGTACTGCCAGTCCAATAGTGCAGCACTCCCTCAGTACGGCCCATCGGACAGTGCAACGCTCCCTCAGTACTGCCCCACCGGCAGTGCAGCAATCCCTCAGTACTGACCCTCTGGCAGTGCGGCGCTCGCTCAGTACTGCTCCTCCGACAGTGCAGCGCTCCCTCATTACTGACCATCCGACAGTGCAGCACTCCCTCAGTACTGCCCGTCCAACAATGCAGCGCTCCCTCATTACTGACACTCCGATAGTGCAGCACTCCCTCAGTAAATGCCCCTCCAACAACGCTGCGCTCCCTCAGTACTGCACCTCTGACAGTGCAGCACTCCCTCAGTACTGCCCCTCTCACAGTGCAGTGCTCCCTCAGTACTGCCCCTCCGACAGTGCCGCAGTCCCTCACTACAGCCCTTCTGACAGTGCAGCACTCCCTCAGTACTGCTCCTCTGACAGTGCAGTGCTCCCTCAGTACTGCCCCTCTGACAGTGCAGCGCTCCCTCATTACTGAACCTCCGACAGTGAAGCACGCCCTCAGTACTGTCCCTCCGACAGTGCGGCGCTCCCTCAGTACTGCTCCTCTGACAGTGCAGCACTCCCTCATTACTGACCGTCCGACAGTGCAGCACTCCATCAGTACTGCCGCTCCGACAATGCGGTGCTCCCTCAGTACTGCACCTCCGACAGTGCAGCACTCCCTCAGTGCTGCCCCTCTGACGGTGCAGTGCTCCCTCAGTACCGCCCTCTGACAGTGCAGCGCTCCCTCAGTACTGCCACTCCGATAGTGCAGAACTCCCTCAGTAATGCCCCTCAAAAAGTGCAGCAACCCCTCAGTACTGCTCTTCCGACAGTGCAGCACTCCCTCAGTGCTGCCCTCCGACACTGCAGTGCTCCCTCAGTACTGCCCCTCCGACAGTGCAACACTCCCTCAGCACTGCCCCTCCGACAGTGCGGCGCTGCCTCGGTACTGCTCCTCCGACAGTGCTGCGCTTCCTCAGTACTGCCCCTCCGACAGTGCAGCGCTCCCTCAGTACTGCCCCTCCGACAGTGCCGCGCTCCCTCAGTACTGCCACTCCGAAAGCGCGACACTCCCTCAGTACTGCCCCTCTGAAAGCGCGACACTCCCTCAGCACTGCCCATCCGACAGTGCAGCACGCCCTCAGTACTGCCCCTCCGACAGTGCGGCGCTCCCTCAGTCCTGCTCGTCTGACAGTGCAGCGCTCCCTCATTACTGAACCTCCAACAGTGCATCACTCCCTGAGTACTGCCCCTCCGACAATACGGCGCTCCCTCAGTACTGCCCCTCCGACAGTGCAACACTTCCTCAGTACTGCCCCTCCGACAGTGCAGCACGCCCTCAGTACTGCCCCTCTGACAGTGCAGCACTCCCTCAGTACTGCCCCTCCGACAGTGCAGAGCTCCCTCAGTACTGCCTCTCCGACAGTGCAGAACTCCCTCAGTACTGCCCCTCCGGCAGTGCAGCAATCCCTCAGTACTGACCCTCTGACAGTGCGGCGCTCGCTCAGTACTGCTCCTCCGACAGTGCAGCGCTCCCTCAGTACCACTCCTCCGACAGTGCAGCACTCCCTCAGTGCTGCCCCTCTGACAGTGCAGCGCTCCCTCAGTACTGCCCCTCCGACAGTGCGGTGCTCCCTCAGTACTGCACCTCCGACGGTGCAACGCTCCCTCATTACCGCCCCTCCTACAGTGCAGCATTCCCTCAGTTCTGCCCCTCTGACAGTGCAGCGCTCCCTCAGTACTGCCCCGACAGTGCAGCGCTCCCTCAGTACCGCCCCTCTGACAGTGTGACACTTCCTCAGTACCGCCCCTCCGACATTGCAGAACTCCCTCAGTATTGCCCCTCCAACAGTGCAGCGCTCCCTCAGTACTGCCTCTCCGACAGCGCAGCGCTCCCTCAGTACCACCCTCCGACAGTGCAGTGCTCCGTCAGTACTGCCTCACCGACAGTGCAGAGCTCCTTCAGTACTGCCCGTCCAACAGTGCAGCAATCGGTCAGTACTGCCCTTCCGACAGTGCAGCACTCCCTCAGTGCTGCCCTCCGACACTGCAGTGTTCCCTCAGTACTGCACCTCCGACAGTGTAGCACTCCCTCAGTACTGCTCCTCTGACAGTGCAGTGCTCCCTCAGTACTGCCCCTCCGACAGTGCAGCAATCCTTCAGTACAACCCTTCCGACAGTGCAGCACTCCCTCAGTGCTGCCCTCTGACACTGCAGTGTTCCCTCAGTACTGCACCTCCGACAGTGTAGCCCTGCCTGAGTACTGCCCCTCCGACATTGTGGCGCTCCCTCAGCACTGCCCCTCCGACAGTGCAGAGCTCCCTCAGTACTGCCAGTCCAATAGTGCAGCACTCCCTCAGTACGGCCCATCGGACAGTGCAACGCTCCCTCAGTACTGCCCCACCGGCAGTGCAGCAATCCCTCAGTACTGACCCTCTGACAGTGCGGCGCACGCTCCGTACTGCTCCTCCGACAGTGCAGCGCTCCCTCATTACTGACCATCCGACAGTGCAGCACTCCCTCAGTGCTGCCCTCCGACACTGCAGTGCTCCCTCAGTACTGCCCCTCCGACAGTGCAACACTCCCTCAGTACTGCCCCTCCGACAGTGCGGCGCTGCCTCGGTACTGCTCCTCTGACAGTGCTGCGCTTCCTCAGTACTGCCCCTCCGACAGTGCAGCGCTCCCTCAGTACTGCCCCTCCGACAGTGCCGCGCTCCCTCAGTACTGCCCCTCCGACAGTGCAGCACGCCCTCAGTACTGCCCCTCCGACAGTGCAGCACTCCCTCAGTACTGCCCCTCCGACAGTGCAGAGCTCCCTCAGTACTGCCTCTCCGACAGTGCGGCGCTGCCTCGGTACTGCCCCTCCGACAGTGCCGTGCTCCCTCAGTACTGCCCCTCCGACAGTGCAGCGCTCCCTCAGTACTGCCCCTCCGACAGTGCCGTGCTCCCTCAGTACTGCCACTCCGAAAGCGCGACACTCCCTCAGTACTGCCCCTCTGAAAGCGCGACACTCCCTCAGCACTGCCCATCCGACAGTGCAGCACGCCCTCAGTACTGCACCTCCGACAGTGCGGCGCTCCCTCAGCACTGCTCATCTGACAGTGCAGCGCTCCCTCATTACTGAACCTCCGACAGTGCATCACTCCCTGAGTACTGCCCCTCCGACAATACGGCGCTCCCTCAGTACTGCCCCTCCGACAGTGCAGCACTCCCTCAGTACTGCCCCTCCGACAGTGCAGCACGCCCTCAGTACTGCCCCACCGACAGTGCAGCACTCCCTCAGTACTGCCCCTCCGACAGTGCAGAGCTCCCTCAGTACTGCCTCTCCGACAGTGCAGAACTCCCTCAGTACTGCCCCTCCGACAGTGCAGCAATCCCTCAGTACTGCCCCTGCAGCAGTGCAGCAATCCCTCAGTACTGACCCTCTGACAGTGCGGCGCTCGCTCAGTACTGCTCCTCCGACAGTGCAGCGCTCCCTCAGTACCACTCCTCCGACAGTGCAGCGCTCCCTCAGTACTGCCCCTCTGACAGTGCAGCGCTCCCTCAGTACTGCCCCTCCGACAGTGCGGTGCTCCCTCAGTACTGCACCTCCGACAGTGCAACGCTCCCTCATTACCGCCCCTCCTACAGAGCAGCATTCCCTCAGTTCTGCCCCTCTGACAGTGCAGCGCTCCCTCAGTACTGCCCCGACAGTGCAGCGCTCCCTCAGTACCGCCCCACCGACAGTGTGACACTTCCTCAGTACTGCCCCTCCGACATTGCAGAACTCCCTCAGTATTGCCCCTCCAACAGTGCAGCGCTCCCTCAGTACTGCCTCTCCGACAGCGCAGCGCTCCCTCAGTACCACCCTCTGACAGTGCAGTGCTCCGTCAGTACTGCCTCACCGACAGTGCAGCAATCGGTCAGTACTGCCCTTCCGACAGTGCAGCACTCCATCTGTGCTGCCCTCCGACACTGCAGTGTTCCCTCAGTACTGCACCTCCGACAGTGTAGCACTCCCTCAGTACTGCTCCTCTGACAGTGCAGTGCTCCCTCAGTACTGCCCCTCCGACAGTGCAGCAATCCTTCAGTACAACCCTTCCGACAGTGCAGCACTCCCTCAGTGCTGCCCTCCGACACTGCAGTGTTCCCTCAGTACTGCACCTCCGACAGTGTAGCCCTGCCTGAGTACTGCCCGTCCGACATTGTGGCGCTCCCTCAGCACTGCCCCTCCGACAGTGCAGAGCTCCCTCAGTACTGCCTCTCCGACAGTGCAGAACTCCCTCAGTACGGCCCATCGGACAGTGCAGCAATCCCTCAGTACTGACCCTCTGACAGTGCGGCGCTCGCTCAGTACTGCTCCTCCGACAGTGCAGCGCTCCCTCAGTACCACTCCTCCGACAGTGCAGCACTCCCTCAGTGCTGCCCCTCTGACAGTGCAGCGCTCCCTCAGTACTGCCCCTCCGACAGTGCGGTGCTCCCTCAGTACTGCACCTCCGACAGTGCAACGCTCCCTCATTACCGCCCCTCCTACAGTGCAGCATTCCCTCAGTTCTGCCCCTCTGACAGTGCAGCGCTCCCTCAGTACTGCCCCGACAGTGCAGCGCTCCCTCAGTACCGCCCCTCTGACAGTGTGACACTTCCTCAGTACCGCCCCTCCGACATTGCAGAACTCCCTCAGTATTGCCCCTCCAACAGTGCAGCGCTCCCTCAGTACTGCCTCTCCGACAGCGCAGCGCTCCCTCAGTACCACCCTCCGACAGTGCAGTGCTCCGTCAGTACTGCCTCACCGACAGTGCAGAGCTCCTTCAGTACTGCCCGTCCGACAGTGCAGCAATCGGTCAGTACTGCCCTTCCGACAGTGCAGCACTCCCTCAGTGCTGCCCTCCGACACTGCAGTGTTCCCTCAGTACTGCACCTCCGACAGTGTAGCACTCCCTCAGTACTGCTCCTCTGACAGTGCAGTGCTCCCTCAGTACTGCCCCTCCGACAGTGCAGCAATCCTTCAGTACAACCCTTCCGACAGTGCAGCACTCCCTCAGTGCTGCCCTCTGACACTGCAGTGTTCCCTCAGTACTGCACCTCCGACAGTGTAGCCCTGCCTGAGTACTGCCCCTCCGACATTGTGGCGCTCCCTCAGCACTGCCCCTCCGACAGTGCAGAGCTCCCTCAGTACTGCCAGTCCAATAGTGCAGCACTCCCTCAGTACGGCCCATCGGACAGTGCAACGCTCCCTCAGTACTGCCCCACCGGCAGTGCAGCAATCCCTCAGTACTGACCCTCTGACAGTGCGGCGCTCGCTCCGTACTGCTCCTCCGACAGTGCAGCGCTCCCTCATTACTGACCATCCGACAGTGCAGCACTCCCTCAGTGCTGCCCTCCGACACTGCAGTGCTCCCTCAGTACTGCCCCTCCGACAGTGCAACACTCCCTCAGTACTGCCCCTCCGACAGTGCGGCGCTGCCTCGGTACTGCTCCTCTGACAGTGCTGCGCTTCCTCAGTACTGCCCCTCCGACAGTGCAGCGCTCCCTCAGTACTGCCCCTCCGACAGTGCCGCGCTCCCTCAGTACTGCCCCTCCGACAGTGCAGCACGCCCTCAGTACTGCCCCTCCGACAGTGCAGCACTCCCTCAGTACTGCCCCTCCGACAGTGCAGAGCTCCCTCAGTACTGCCTCTCCGACAGTGCGGCGCTGCCTCGGTACTGCCCCTCCGACAGTGCCGTGCTCCCTCAGTACTGCCCCTCCGACAGTGCAGCGCTCCCTCAGTACTGCCCCTCCGACAGTGCCGTGCTCCTTCAGTACTGCCACTCCGAAAGCGCGACACTCCCTCAGTACTGCCCCTCTGAAAGCGCGACACTCCCTCAGCACTGCCCATCCGACAGTGCAGCACGCCCTCAGTACTGCACCTCCGACAGTGCGGCGCTCCCTCAGTCCTGCTCGTCTGACAGTGCAGCGCTCCCTCATTACTGAACCTCCGACAGTGCATCACTCCCTGAGTACTGCCCCTCCGACAATACGGCGCTCCCTCAGTACTGCCCCTCCGACAGTGCAGCACTCCCTCAGTACTGCCCCTCCGACAGTGCAGCACGCCCTCAGTACTGCCCCTCCGACAGTGCAGCACTCCCTCAGTACTGCCCCTCCGACAGTGCAGAGCTCCCTCAGTACTGCCTCTCCGACAGTGCAGAACTCCCTCAGTACTGCCCCTCCGACAGTGCAGCAATCCCTCAGTACTGCCCCTCCGGCAGTGCAGCAATCCCTCAGTACTGACCCTCTGACAGTGCGGCGCTCGCTCAGTACTGCTCCTCCGACAGTGCAGCGCTCCCTCAGTACCACTCCTCCGACAGTGCAGCGCTCCCTCAGTACTGCCCCTCTGACAGTGCAGCGCTCCGTCAGTACTGCCCCTCTGACAGTGCGGTGCTCCCTCAGTACTGCACCTCCGACAGTGCAACGCTCCCTCATTACCGCCCCTCCTACAGAGCAGCATTCCCTCAGTTCTGCCCCTCTGACAGTGCAGCGCTCCCTCAGTACTGCCCCGACAGTGCAGCGCTCCCTCAGTACCGCCCCACCGACAGTGTGACACTTCCTCAGTACTGCCCCTCCGACATTGCAGAACTCCCTCAGTATTGCCCCTCAAACAGTGCAGCGCTCCCTCAGTACTGCCTCTCCGACAGCGCAGCGCTCCCTCAGTACCACCCTCTGACAGTGCAGTGCTCCGTCAGTACTGCCTCACCGACAGTGCAGCAATCGGTCAGTACTGCCCTTCCGACAGTGCAGCACTCCATCTGTGCTGCCCTCCGACACTGCAGTGTTCCCTCAGTACTGCACCTCCGACAGTGTAGCACTCCCTCAGTACTGCTCCTCTGACAGTGCAGTGCTCCCTCAGTACTGCCCCTCCGACAGTGCAGCAATCCTTCAGTACAACCCTTCCAACAGTGCAGCACTCCCTCAGTGCTGCCCTCCGACACTGCAGTGTTCCCTCAGTACTGCACCTCCGACAGTGTAGCCCTGCCTGAGTACTGCCCCTCTGACATTGTGGTGCTCCCTCAGCACTGCCCCTCCGACAGTGCAGAGCTCCCTCAGTACTGCCAGTCCAATAGTGCAGCACTCCCTCAGTACGGCCCATCGGACAGTGCAACGCTCCCTCAGTACTGCCCCACCGGCAGTGCAGCAATCCCTCAGTACTGACCCTCTGGCAGTGCGGCGCTCGCTCAGTACTGCTCCTCCGACAGTGCAGCGCTCCCTCATTACTGACCATCCGACAGTGCAGCACTCCCTCAGTACTGCCCGTCCAACAATGCAGCGCTCCCTCATTACTGACACTCCGATAGTGCAGCACTCCCTCAGTAAATGCCCCTCCAACAACGCTGCGCTCCCTCAGTACTGCACCTCTGACAGTGCAGCACTCCCTCAGTACTGCCCCTCTCACAGTGCAGTGCTCCCTCAGTACTGCCCCTCCGACAGTGCCGCAGTCCCTCACTACAGCCCTTCTGACAGTGCAGCACTCCCTCAGTACTGCTCCTCTGACAGTGCAGTGCTCCCTCAGTACTGCCCCTCTGACAGTGCAGCGCTCCCTCATTACTGAACCTCCGACAGTGAAGCACGCCCTCAGTACTGTCCCTCCGACAGTGCGGCGCTCCCTCAGTACTGCTCCTCTGACAGTGCAGCACTCCCTCATTACTGACCGTCCGACAGTGCAGCACTCCATCAGTACTGCCGCTCCGACAATGCGGTGCTCCCTCAGTACTGCACCTCCGACAGTGCAGCACTCCCTCAGTGCTGCCCCTCTGACGGTGCAGTGCTCCCTCAGTACCGCCCTCTGACAGTGCAGCGCTCCCTCAGTACTGCCACTCCGATAGTGCAGAACTCCCTCAGTAATGCCCCTCAAAAAGTGCAGCAACCCCTCAGTACTGCTCTTCCGACAGTGCAGCACTCCCTCAGTGCTGCCCTCCGACACTGCAGTGCTCCCTCAGTACTGCCCCTCCGACAGTGCAACACTCCCTCAGCACTGCCCCTCCGACAGTGCGGCGCTGCCTCGGTACTGCTCCTCCGACAGTGCTGCGCTTCCTCAGTACTGCCCCTCCGACAGTGCAGCGCTCCCTCAGTACTGCCCCTCCGACAGTGCCGCGCTCCCTCAGTACTGCCACTCCGAAAGCGCGACACTCCCTCAGTACTGCCCCTCTGAAAGCGCGACACTCCCTCAGCACTGCCCATCCGACAGTGCAGCACGCCCTCAGTACTGCCCCTCCGACAGTGCGGCGCTCCCTCAGTCCTGCTCGTCTGACAGTGCAGCGCTCCCTCATTACTGAACCTCCAACAGTGCATCACTCCCTGAGTACTGCCCCTCCGACAATACGGCGCTCCCTCAGTACTGCCCCTCCGACAGTGCAACACTTCCTCAGTACTGCCCCTCCGACAGTGCAGCACGCCCTCAGTACTGCCCCTCTGACAGTGCAGCACTCCCTCAGTACTGCCCCTCCGACAGTGCAGAGCTCCCTCAGTACTGCCTCTCCGACAGTGCAGAACTCCCTCAGTACTGCCCCTCCGGCAGTGCAGCAATCCCTCAGTACTGACCCTCTGACAGTGCGGCGCTCGCTCAGTACTGCTCCTCCGACAGTGCAGCGCTCCCTCAGTACCACTCCTCCGACAGTGCAGCGCTCCCTCAGTGCTGCCCCTCTGACAGTGCAGCGCTCCCTCAGTACTGCCCCTCCGACAGTGCGGTGCTCCCTCAGTACTGCACCTCCGACAGTGCAACGCTCCCTCATTACCGCCCCTCCTACAGTGCAGCATTCCCTCAGTTCTGCCCCTCTGACAGTGCAGCGCTCCCTCAGTACTGCCCCGACAGTGCAGCGCTCCCTCAGTACCGCCCCTCTGACAGTGTGACACTTCCTCAGTACCGCCCCTCCAACATTGCAGAACTCCCTCAGTATTGCCCCTCCAACAGTGCAGCGCTCCCTCAGTACTGCCTCTCGGACAGCGCAGCGCTCCCTCAGTACCACCCTCCGACAGTGCAGTGCTCCGTCAGTACTGCCTCCCCGACAGTGCAGAGCTCCTTCAGTACTGCCCGTCCGACAGTGCAGCAATCGGTCAGTACTGCCCTTCCGACAGTGCAGCACTCCCTCAGTGCTGCCCTCCGACACTGCAGTGTTCCCTCAGTACTGCACCTCCGACAGTGTAGCACTCCCTCAGTACTGCTCCTCTGACAGTGCAGTGCTCCCTCAGTACTGCCCCTCCGACAGTGCAGCAATCCTTCAGTACAACCCTTCCGACAGTGCAGCACTCCCTCAGTGCTGCCCTCCGACACTGCAGTGTTCCCTCAGTACTGCACCTCCGACAGTGTAGCCCTGCCTGAGTACTGCCCCTCCGACATTGTGGCGCTCCCTCAGCACTGCCCCTCCGACAGTGCAGAGCTCCCTCAGTACTGCCAGTCCAATAGTGCAGCACTCCCTCAGTACGGCCCATCGGACAGTGCAACGCTCCCTCAGTACTGCCCCACCAGCAGTGCAGCAATCCCTCAGTACTGACCCTCTGACAGTGCGGCGCTCGCTCAGTACTGCTCCTCCGACAGTGCAGCGCTCCCTCATTACTGACCATCCGACAGTGCAGCACTCCCTCAGTACTACCCATCCAACAATGCGGCGCTCCCTCAATACTGCCCCTCCGACAGTGCAGCAGTCCCTCAATACTGCCCCTCTGACAATGCGGCACACCCTCAGTACCACCCCTCCGACAGCGCAGCGCTCCCTCAGTACTGCCCCTCTGAAAGTGCAGCACTCCATCAGTACTGCCCCTGCGACAGTGCGGTGCTCCCTCAGTACTGCCTCTCTGACAGTGCAACGCTCCCTCATTACCGCCCCTCCTACAGTGCAGCATTCCCTCAGTACTGCCCCTCTGACAGTGCAGCGCTCCCTCAGTACAGCCCCGACAGTGTAGCGCTCCCTCAGTACAGCCCCTCCGACAGTGTGGCACTTCCTCAGCACTGCCCCTCCGACAGAGCAGCACTCCCTCAGTACCGACCTCCGACAGTGCAGCGCTCCCTCAGTACAGCCACTCCGACAGTGCAACACTCCCTCAGTACTGCCCCTCCAACAGTGCGGCGCTGCCTCGGTACTGCTCCTCCGACAGTGCTGCGCTTCCTCAGTACTGCCCCTCCGACAGTGCAGCGCTCCCTCAGTACTGCCCCTCCGACAGTGCCGCGCTCCCTCAGTACTGCCACTCCGAAAGCGCGACACTCTCTCAGTACTGCCCCTCTGAAAGCGCGACACTCCCTCAGCACTGCCCATCCGACAGTGCAGCACGCCCTCAGTACTGCCCCTCCGACAGTGCGGCGCTCCCTCAGTACTGCTCGTCTGACAGTGCAGCGCTCCCTCATTACTGAACCTCCGACAGTGCATCACTCCCTGAGTACTGCCCCTCCGACAATACGGCGCTCCCTCAGTACTGCCCCTCCGACAGTGCAGCACTCCCTCAGTACTGCCCCTCCAACAGTGCAGCACGCCCTCAGTACTGCCCCTCCGACAGTGCAGCACTCCCTCAGTACTGCCCCTCCGACAGTGCAGAGCTCCCTCAGTACTGCCTCTCCGACAGTGCAGAACTCCCTCAGTACTGCCCCTCCGGCAGTGCAGCAATCCCTCAGTACTGACCCTCTGACAGTGCGGCGCTCACTCAGTACTGCTCCTCCGACAGTGCAGCGCTCCCTCAGTACCACTCCTCCGACAGTGCAGCGCTCCCTCAGTACTGCCCCTCTGACAGTGCAGCGCTCCCTCAGTACTGCCCCTCCGACAGTACGGTGCTCCCTCAGTACTGCACCTCCGACAGTGCAACGCTCCCTCATTACCGCCCCTCCTACAGTGCAGCATTCCCTCAGTTCTGCCCCTCTGACAGTGCAGCGCTCCCTCAGTACTGCCCCGATAGTGCAGCGCTCCTTCAGTACCGCCCCTCCGACAGTGTGACACTTCCTCAGTACTGCCCCTCCGACATTGCAGAACTCCCTCAGTATTGCCCCTCCAACAGTGCAGCGCTCCCTCAGTACTGCCTCTCCGACAGCGCAGCGCTCCCTCAGTACCACCCTCCGACAGTGCAGTGCTCCGTCAGTACTGCCTCACCGACAGTGCAGAGCTCCTTCAGTACTGCCCGTCCGACAGTACAGCAATCGGTCAGTACTGCCCTTCCGACAGTGCAGCACTCCCTCAGTGCTGCCCTCCGACACTGCAGTGTTCCCTCAGTACTGCACCTCCGACAGTGCAGCACTCCCTCAGTACTGCTCCTCTGACAGTGCAGTGCTCCCTCAGTACTGCCCCTCCGACAGTGCAGCAATCCTTCAGTACAACCCTTCCGACAGTGCAGCACTCCCTCAGTGCTGCCCTCCGACACTGCAGTGTTCCCTCAGTACTGCACCTCCGACAGTGTAGCCCTGCCTGAGTACTGCCCCTCCGACATTGTGGCGCTCCCTCAGCACTGCCCCTCCGACAGTGCAGAGCTCCCTCAATACTGCCCCTCTGACAATGCAGCGCTCCCTCCGAACTGCCCCTCCGACAGTGTGGCGCTCCCTCGGTACTGCTCCTCCGACAGTGCTGCGCTTCCTCAGTAGTGCCGCTCCGACAATGCGGCACTCCCTTAGTACTGCCCCCTGACAGTGCAGCGCTCCCTCAGTACTGCCACTCCGAAAGCGCGACACTTCCTCAGTACTGCCCCTCCGAAAGCGCGACACTCCCTCAGCACTGCCCGTCTGACAGTGCAGCACTCCCTCAGCACGGCCCCTCGGACAGTGCAGTGCTCCATCAGTACTGCCCCTCTGACAGTGCAACACTCCCTCAGTACTGCCCCTCCGGCAGTGCAGCAATCCCTCAGTACTGCCCATCTGACAGTTCAGCGCTCCCTCAGTACTTCCCCTCCGACAGTGCAGCGCTCCCTCATTACTGACCCTCCGACACTGCAGCACGCCCTCAGTACTGCCCCTCTGACAGTGCGGCGCTCCCTCAGTACTGCTCCTCCGACAGTGCAGCACTCCCTCAGTACTGTCCCTCCGACAGTGCGGCGCAGCCTCGGTACTGCTCCTCCGACAGTGCTGCGCTTCCTCAGTAGTGCCGCTCCGACAGTGCGACACTCCCTCAGCACTGCCCGTCCGACAGTGCAGCACGCCCTCAGTACTGCCCCTCCAACAGTGCGGCGCTCCCTCAGTACTGCTCCTCCGACAGTGCAGCGCTCCCTCATTACTGACCCTCCGACACTGCAGCACGCCCTCAGTACTGCCCCTCTGACAGTGCGGCGCTCCCTCAGTACTGCTCCTCCGACAGTGCAGCACTCCCTCAGTAAATGCCCCTCCGACAATGCGGCGTTCCCTCAGTACTGCACCTCCGACAGTGCAGCACTCCCTCAGTACTGCTCCTCTGACAGTGCAGTGCTCCCTCAGTGCTGCCCCTCCGACAGTGCAGCAGTCCTCACTACAGCCCTTCTGACAGTGCAGCACTCCCTCAGTACTGCTCCTCTGACAGTGCAGTGCTCCCTCAATACTGCCCCTCCGACAGTGCAGCGCTCCCTCATTACTGAACCTTCGACAGTGCAGCACGCCCTCAGTACTGTCCCTCCGACAGTGCGGCGCAGCCTCGGTACTGCTCCTCCGACAGTGCTGCGCTTCCTCAGTAGTGCCGCTCCGACAGTGCGACACTCCCTCAGCACTGCCCGTCCGACAGTGCAGCACGCCCTCAGTACTGCCCCTCCAACAGTGCGGCGCTCCCTCAGTACTGCTCCTCCGACAGTGCAGCGCTCCCTCATTACTGAACCTCGGACAGTGCATCACTCCCTGAGTACTGCCCCACCGACAATGCGGCGCTCCCTCAGTACTGCCCCTCCGACAGTGCAGCACTCCCTCAGTACTGCCCCTCCAACAGTGCAGAGCTCCCTCAGTACTGCCACACCGACAGTGCAGAACTCCCTCAGTACTGCCCCTCCGACAGTGCAGCAATCCCTCAGTACTGCCCCTCCGGCAGTGCAGCAATCCCTCAGTACTGCCCCTCCGACAGTGTAGCGCTCCCTCAGTACAGCGCCTCCGACAGTGTGGCACTTCCTCAGTACTGCCCCTCCGACAGAGCAGCACTCCCTCAGTACCGCCCTCCGACAGTGCAGCGCTCCCTCAGTACAGCCACTCCGACAGTGCAGAACTCCCTCAGTACTGCCCCTCCGACAGTGCAGCAATCCCTCAGTACTGCTCTTCCGACAGTCCCGCACTCCCTCAGTGCTTCCCTCCAACACTGCAGTTCTCCCTCAGTACTGCCCCTCCGATAATGCAGCGCTCCCTCGGCACAGCCCCTCCGACAGTGTGGCGCTCCCTCGGTACTGCTCCTCCGAAAGTGCTGCGCTTCCTCAGTAGTGCCGCTCCCACAATGCGGCACTCCCTTAGTACTGCCCCCTGACAGTGCAGCGCTCCCTCAGTACTGCCACTCCGAAAGCGCGACACTTCCTCTGTACTGCCCCTCCGAAAGCGCGAAACTCCCTCAGCACTGCCCGTCCGACAGTGCAGCACTCCCTCAGCACGGCCCCTCGGACAGTGCAGCGCTCCATCAGTACTGCCCCTCCGACAGAGCGGCTCTCCCTCAGTACTGCACCTCCAACAGTGCTGTGCTCACTCATTACTGACCCTCCGACACTGCAGCGCGCCCTCAGTACTGCCCCTCTGACAGTGCGGCGCTCCCTCAGTACTGCACCTCCGACAGTGCAGCACTCCCTCAGTAAATGCCCCTCCGACAATGCGGCGCTCCCTCAGTACTGCACCTCCGACAGTGCAGCACTCCCTCAGTACTGCTCCTCTGACAGTGCAGTGCTCCCTCAGTGCTGCCCCTCCGACAGTGCAGCAGTCCCTCACTACAGCCCTTCTGACAGTGCAGCACTCCCTCATTACTGAACCTTCGACAGTGCAGCACGCCCTCAGTACTGTCCCTCCGACAGTGCGGCGCAGCCTCGGTACTGCTCCTCCGACAGTGCTGCGCTTCCTCAGTAGTGCTGCTCCGACAGTGCGGCACTCCCTCAGTATTGCCCCTCCGACAGTGCAGTGCTCCCTCAGTACTGCCACTCCAAAAGCGCGACACTCCCTCAGTGCTGCCCCTCCGAAAGCGCGACACTCCCTCAGCACTGCCCGTCCGACAGTGCAGCACGCCCTCAGTACTGCCCCTCCGACAGTGCGGCGCTCCCTCAGTACTGCTCCTCCGACAGTGCAGCGCTCCCTCATTACTGAAACTCCGACAGTGCATCACTCCTTGAGTATTGCCCCTCCGACAATGCGGCGCTCCCTCAGTACTGCCCATCCGACAGTGCAGCACTCCCTCAGTACTGCCCCTCCGACAGTGCAGAGCTCCCTCAGTACTGCCACTCCGACAGTGCAGAACTCCCTCAGTACTGCCCCTCCGACAGTGCAGCAATCCCTCAGTACTGCCCCTCCGGCAGTGCAGCAATCCCTCAGTACTGCCCCTCCGACAGTGTAGCGCTCCCTCAGTACCGCCCCTCCGACAGTGTGGCACTTCCTCAGTACTGCCCCTCCGACAGAGCAGCACTCCCTCAGTACCACCCTCCGACAGTGCAGCGCTCCCTCAGCACAGCCACTCCGACAGTGCAGAACTCCCTCAGTACTGCCCCTCTGACAGTGCAGCAATCCCTCAGTACTGCTCTTCCGACAGTGCCGCTCTCCCTCAGTGCTGCCCTCCGACACTGCAGTGCTCCCTCAGTACTGCCCGTCTGACAATGCAGTGCTCCCTCAGAACTGCCCCTCCGACAGTGCGGCGCACCCTCGGTACTGGTCCTCCGACAGTGCTGCGCTTCCTCAGTAGTGCCACTCCGACAGTGCGGCACTCCCTTAGTACTGCCCCCTGACAGTGCAGCGCTCCCTCAGTACTGCCACTCCGAAAGCGCGACACTTCCTCAGTACTGCCCCTCCGAAAGCGCGACACTCCCTCAGCACTGCCCGTCCGACAGTGCAGCACTCCCTCAGCACGGCCCCTCGGACAGTGCAGCGCTCCATCAGTACTGCCCCTCCGACAGAGCGGCTCTCCCTCAGAACTGCCCCTCCAAAAGTGCTGTGCTCACTCAGTACCGATCCTCCAACAGTGCAGTGCTCCCTCCGTTCTGCCCCTCTGACAGTGCAACACTCCCTCAGTACTGCCCCTCCGGCAGTGCAGCAATCCCTCAGTACTGCCCGTCTGAAAGTGCAGCGCTCCCTCAGTACTTCCCCTCCGACAGTGCAGCGCTCCCTCATTACTGACCCTCCGACACTGCAGCACGCCCTCAGTACTGCCCCTCTGACAGTGCGGCGCTCCCTCAGTACTGCTCCTCCGAAGGTGCAGCGCTCCCTCATTACTGACCCTCCGACAGTGCAGCACTCCCTCAGTAAATGCCCCTCCAACAATGCGGCGCTCCCTCAGTACTGCACCTCCGACAGTGCAGCACTCCCTCAGTACTGCCCCTCTCACAGTGCAGTGCTCCCTCAGTACTGCTCCTCCGACAGTGCAGCAGTCCCTCACTGCAGCCCTTCTGACAGTGCAGCACTCCCTCAGTACTGCTCCTCTGACAGTGCAGTGCTCCCTCAGTACCTCCCCTCCGACAGTGCAGCGCTCCCTCATTACTGAACCTCCGACAGTGAAGCACGCCCTCAGTACTGTCCCTCCGACAGTGCGGCGCTCCCTCAGTACTGCTCCTCTGACAGTGCAGCGCTCCCTCATTACTGACCGTCCGACAGTGCAGCACTCCATCAGTACTGCCCCTCCGACAATGCGGCGCTCCCTCAGTACTGCACCTCCGACAGTGCTGCACTCCCTCAGTATTGCCCCTCTGACAGTGCAGTGCTCCCTCAGTACCGCCCTCTGACAGTGCAGCGCTCCCTCAGTACTGCCACTCCGATAGTGCAGAACTCCCTCAGTAATGCCCCTCAAAAAGTGCAGCAATCCCTCAGTACTGCTCTTCCAACAGTGCAGCACTCCCTCAGTGCTGCCCTCCGACACTGCAGTGCTCCCTCAGTACTGCCCCTCCGACAGTGCAACACTCCCTCAGTACTGCCCCTCCGACAGTGCGGCGCTGCCTCGGTACTGCTCCTCCGACAGTGCTGCGCTTCCTCAGTACTGCCCCTCCGACAGTGCAGCGCTCCCTCAGTACTGCCACTCCGAAAGCGCCACACTCCCTCAGTACTGCCCCTCTGAAAGCGCGACACTCCCTCAGCACTGCCCGTCCGACAGTGCAGCACGCCCTCAGTACTGCCCCTCCGACGGTGCGGCGCTCCCTCAGTACTGCTCCTCTGACAGTGCAGCGCTCTCTCATTACTGAACCTCCGACAGTGCATCACTCCCTGAGTACTGCCCCTCCGACAATGCGACGCTCCCTCAGTACTGCCGCTCCGACAGTGCAGCACTCCCTCAGTACCGCCCCTCCGACAGTGCAGCACTCCCTCAGTACTGCGTCTCCGACAGTGCAGAACTCCCTCAGTACTGCCCCTCCGACAGTGCAGCAATCCCTCAGTACTGCCCCTCCGGCAGTGCAGCAATCCCTCAGTACTGACCCTCTGACAGTGCGGCGCTCGCTCAGTACTGCTCCTCCGACAGTGCAGCGCTCCCTCAGTACCACTCCTCCGACAGTGCAGCGCTCCCTCAGTACTGCCCCTCTGACAGTGCAGCGCTCCCTCAGTACTGCCCCTCCGACAGTGCGGTGCTCCCTCAGTACTGCACCTCCGACAGTGCAACGCTCCCTCATTACCGCCCCTCCTACAGTGCAGCATTCCCTCAGTTCTGCCCCCTGACAGTGCAGCGCTCCCTCAGTACAGCCCCGACAGTGTAGCGCTCCCTCAGTACCGCCCCTCCGACAGTGTGACACTTCCTCAGTACTGCCCTTCCGACATTGCAGAACTCCCTCAGTATTGCCCCTCCAACAGTGCAGCGCTCCCTCAGTACTGCCTCTCCGACAGCGCAGCGCTCCCTCAGTACCACCCTCCGACAGTGCAGTGCTAATTCAGTACTGCCCGTCCGACAGTGCAGCAATCGGTCAGTACTGCCCTTCCGACAGTGCAGCACTCCCTCAGTGCTGCCCTCCGACACTGCAGTGTTCCCTCAGTACTGCACCTCCGACAGTGTAGCACTCCCTCAGTACTGCTCCTCTGACAGTGCAGTGCTCCCTCAGTGCTGCCCCTCCAACAGTGCAGCAATCCTTCAGTACAGCCCTTCCGACAGTGCAGCACTCCCTCAGTGCTGCCCTCCGACACTGCAGTGTTCCCTCAGTACTGCACCTCCGACAGTGTAGCCCTTCCTGAGTACTGCCCCTCCGACAATGCGGCGCTCCCTCAGTACTGCCTCTCCGACAGTGCAGAGCTCCCTCAGTTCTGCCAGTCCAACAGTGCAGCACTCCCTCAGTACGGCCCGTCGGACAGTGCAACGCTCCCTCAGTACTGCCCCACCGGCAGTGCAGCAATCCCTCAGTACTGACCCTCTGACAGTGCGGCACTCACTCAGTACTGCTCCTCCGACAGTGCAGCGCTCCCTCATTACTGACCCTCCGACAGTGCAGCATTCCCTCAGTACTGCCCGTCCAACAATGCGGCGCTCCCTCAATACTGCCCCTCCGACAGTGCAGCAGTCCCTCAATACTGCCCCTCTGACAATGCGGCGCACCCTCAGTACCACCCCTCCGACAGTGCAGCACTCCCTCAGTACTGCCCCTCTGACAGTGCAGCGCTCCCTCAGTACTGCCCTCCGACAGTGCAACGCTCCCTCATTACCGCCCCTCCTACAGTGCAGCATTCCCTCAGTACTGCCCCTCTGACAGTGCAGCGCTGCCTCAGTACAGCCCCGACAGTGTAGCGCTCCCTCAGTACTGCCCCTCCGACAGTGTAGCACTTCCTCAGTACTGCCCCTCCGACATTGCAGAACTCCCTCAGTACTGCCTCTCCGACAGCGCAGCGCTCCCTCAGTACCGCCCCCCGACAGTGCAGTGCTCCGTCAGTACTGCCGCACCGACAGTGCAGAGCTCACTCAGTACTGCCCGTCCGACAGTGCAGCAATCAGTCAGTACTGCCCTTCCGACAATGCAGCACTCCCTCAGTGCTGCCCTCCGACACTGCAGCGCTCCCTCAGTACTGCACCTCCGACAGTGCAGCACTCCCTCAGTACGGCCCCTCGGACATTGCAGCGCTCCCTCAGTCCTGCTCCTCCAAGAGTGCAACACTCCCTCAGTACTGCCCCTCCGGCAGTGCAGCAATCCCTCAATACTGCCCCTCCGACAGTGCAGCGCTCCCTCAGAACTTCCCCTCCGACAGTGCAGCGCTCCCTCAGTACTGCCGCTCCAAGTGTGCAGCTCTCCCTCAGTACTGCCGCTCCGACAGTGCGGTGCTCTCTCAGTACTGACCCTCTGACAGTGCGGTGCTCCCTCAGTACTGCTCCTCCGACACTGCAACGCTCCCTCGTTACTGACCCTCCGACAATGTGGCGCTCCCTCTGTACTTCCCCTCTGACATTGCAGCGCTCCCTCAGTACTGCCCCTCCTACAGTGTGGCGCTCCCTCAGTACTGCCTCTCCGACATTGCAGCAATCCCTCACTACTTTCCCTCCGACAGTGCGGCGCTCCCTCAGTACTGCCCCTCCAACAGTGCAGCGCTCCATCACTACTGCCCCTCCGACAGTGCGGTGCTCCCTCAGTACTGCCCCTCTGACAGTGCGGCATCCCTCTTTACTGCCCCTCCGACAGTGCGGCGCTCCCTCATTACTGCCCGTCCAACAGTGCGGTACTCCCTCAGTACTGCCCCTCAGACAGTGCAACACTCCCTCAGTACTGACCTTCCGACAGTGCGGCGCTCCCTCGGTACTGCCCGTCTGATAGTGCGGCGCTCCATCAGCACTGCTTTTCCAACAGTGCTGCGCTCCCTCAGTACTGAACCTCCGACAGTGCGGCGCTCTCTCAGTACTGCCCCTCCGACAGTGAAGCACTCCCTCAGTGCTGCCCCTCCGACAGTGCAGCGCTCCCTCAGTACTGCCCCTCTGATAGTGAAATGCTCCCTCAGTCCAACCCCTCCAACAATGTAGCGCTCCCTCAGTACTGCCCCTCCGCCAGTGCAGCAATCCCTCAATACTGCCCCTCCGACAGTGCAGCGCTCCCTCAGTACTGCCCCTCCGACAGTGCAGCGATCCCTCAGTACTTCCCCTCCGACAGTGCAGCGCTTCCTCAGTACTGCCGCTCCGAGAGTGCAGCTCTCCCTCAGTACTGCTGCTCCGACAGTGCAGCGCTCCCTCATTACTGACCCTCCAAGAGTGTGGCGCTCCCTCTGTACCTCCCCTCTGAAATTGCAGCGCTCCCTCAGTACTGCCCCTCCTACAGTGTGGCGCTCCATCAGTACTGCCTCTCCGACAGTGAAGCAATCCTTCAGTACTTTCCCTCCGACAGTGCGGCACTCTCTCAGTACTGCCCCTCCAACAGTGCAGTGCTCCATCACTACTGCCCCTCCAACAGTGCGGTGCTCCCTTAGTACTGCCCCTCTGGCAGTGCGGCATCCCTCTTTACAGGCCGTCCGACAGTGCGGCGCTCGCTCAGTACTGCCCGTCCAACAGTGCAGTGCTCCCTCAGTACTGCCCCTCAGACAGTGCGACACTCCCTCAGTACTGACTCTCCGACAGTGCGGCGCTCCCTCAGTACTGCCCGTCTGACAGTGCGGCGCTCCCTCAGTACTGAACCTCCGACAGTGCGGCGCTCCCTCAGTACTGCCCCTCCGACAGTGAAGCGCTCCCTCAGTGCTGCCCCTCCGACAGTGCAGCTGTCTCTCAGTACTGCCCCTCCGACAATGCAGCACTCCCTCGGCCCTGCTCCTCCGACAGTGCTGCACTTCCTCAGTACTGCCCCTCCGACAGTGCAGCGCTCCCTCAGTACTGCCCCTCTGATAGTGAAATGCTCCCTCAGTCCAGCCCCTCTGACAATGCAGCAATCCCTCATTGCTACCCTCCGACAGTGCAGCGCTCCCTCAGATCTGCCCCTCCGTCAATGCAGCACTCCCTCAGTACTGAATGGCAATAGATTGGGAGAAGGGGAAGTGCAACGAGACCTGGGTGTCCTTGTGCACCAGTCGCTGAAGGTAAGCATGCAGGTGCAGCAGGCGGTTAAGAAGGCAAATGGTATGTTGGCCTTCGTAGCGAGAGGGTTTGAGTACAGGAACAAAGATGTCTTGCTGCTGTTGTACAGGGCCTTGGTGAGACCACATCTTGAGTATTGTGTGCAGTTTTGGTTGCCTTATCTGAGGAAGGATGTTCTTGCCATGGAGTGAGTTCAGCGAAGATTCACCAGGCTGATACCTGGGATGGCGGGAATGACGTATGAGGAGAGATTGGGACGATTGGGCTTGTACTCACTGGAGTTTAGAAGAATGAGAGGGGATCTCATTGAAACTTATAAAATTTTGACAGGACTGGACAGACTAGATGCAGGAAGAATGTTCCCGATGTTCGGGGAGTCCAGAACCGGGGTCACAGTCTAAGGATAAGGGGTAGGCCATTTAGGACAGAAATGAGGAGGAATTTCTTCACCCAGAGAGTGGTGAACCTGTGGAATTCTCTACCACAGAAGGCAGCAGAGGTCAATTCATTAAATAATATTCTGGAAGGAGTTGGATATATTTCTTAAGGCTAAAGGGATCAAGGGGTATGGGGAGAAAGCAGGGACCGGGTACTGAATTTGGATGATCAGCCATGATCGCATTGAATGGCGGAGCTGGCTCGAGGGTCCGAATGGCCTACTCCTGCTCCTATCTTCTATGTTTCTATGTTTCTCAGTACTGCCCCTCTTACAGTGCAGCAATTCCTCAGTACTGCTCCTCCGACAGTGTAGAGCTCCCTCAGTACTGCCCCTCCGACAGTGCAGCAATGCCTCAGTACTGTCCCTCCGATAGTGTGGCGCTCCCTCAGTACTGCCCCTCAGACATTGCGGCACTCCCTCAGTACTGCCCCTCTGACATTGCAGTGCTCCCTCAGTACTGCCCCTCCAACAGTGCAGCGCTCCCTCAGTACTGCCCCTCCGACAGTGAAGCAATCCGCCGGTACTGCCCCTCCGACAGTGCTGCACTCCCTCAGTACTGCCCCTCTGACAGTCCGGCACTCCCTCATTACTGCCCCTCCGACAGTGCAGCAATCCCTCAGTACTGCCCCTCTGACAGTGCGGCGCTCCCTCAGTACTGTCCCTCAGACAGTGCAGCACTCTCTTAGTACTGACCCTCCGACAGAGCGGCGCTCCCTCAGTGCTGCACCTCCGACAGTGCGGCACTCCCTCAGGACTGCCCCTCTGACAGTGCAGTGCTCCCACCGTACTGCCCCTCTGACAGTGCAGCGCTCCCTCAGTACTGCCCCTCCGTCAGTGCGGCGATCCCTCAGTACTGCTCCTCCGACAGTGCTGTGCTCCCTCAGTACTGCCGCTCTGCCAGTGCAGCTCTCCCTCAGCACTGCCCCTCCGACAGTGCAGTGCTCCCAAAGTACTGCCCCTCCGATGGTGCAGTTCTCCCTCAGCACTGCCCTCCGACAGTGCAGTGCTCTCTCAGTAATGCCCCTCCGACAGTGCAGCGCTCCCTCAGTACTGCCCCTCCGTCAGTGCGGCGATCCCTCAGTAATGCCCCTCCGACAGTGCTGCGCTCCCTCAGTACTGCCGCTCTGACAGTGCAGCTCTCCCTCAGCACTGCCCCTCCAACAGTGCCGTGCTCCCTCAGCACTGCCCCTCCGATGGTACAGTTCTCCCTCTGTACTGCCCTCCGATAGTGCAGTGCTCTCTCAGTAATGCACCTCAGACAGTGCAGCATTCCCTCAGTACTGCCGTTCCGACAGTGCTGCGCTCCCTCGGTACAGCTCCTCCGACAGTGCTGTGCGATCCCTCGGTACTGCTCCTCCGACAGTTCAGCGCTCCCTCGGTACTGTCCCTCTGACAGTGCGGCGATCCCTCAGTACTGCCACTCCGACAGTGCAGCGCGCCCTCAGTACTGCCCCTCTTACAGTGCGCCGTTCCCTCAGTACCGCCCATCCGACAGTGCAGCGCTCCCTCAGTTCAGCCCCACTGACAGTGCGGCGCTCCCTCAGTACTGCCCCTCCGACAGTGCAGCGCTCCCTCAGTGCTGCCCCTCTGACAGTGCGGCGTTCCCTCAGTACCGCCCATCCGACAGTGCAGCGCTCCCTCAGTTCAGCCCCTCCGACAGACCGGCGCTCCCACAGTACCACTCCTCTGACAGTGCGCTCCCTCAGTACTGTCCCTCTGACAGTGCAGCACTCCCTCAGTGCTGCCCCTCTGACAGTGCAGCGCTCACTCAGTACCGCCTCTCTGACAGTGCAGTGCTCCCTCAGTACTGCCCCTCCGATGGTGCAGTTCTCCCTCAGTACTGCCCTCCGACAGTGCAGTGCTCTCTCAGTAATGCCCCTCCGACAGTGCAGCGCTCCCTCAGTACTGCCCCTCCGTCAGTGCGGCGATCCCTCAGTACTGCTCCTCTGACAGTGCTGCGCTCCCTCAGTACTGCCGCTCTGACAGTGCAGCTCTCCCTCAGCACTGCCCCTCCGACAGTGCAGTGCTCCCTCAGCACTGCCCCTCGATGGTACTGTTCTCACACAGTACTGCCCTCCGATAGTGCTGTGCTCTTTCAGTATTGCACCTCAGACAGTGCAGCATTCCCTCAGTACTGCCGCTCCGACAGTGCTGCGCTCCCTCGGTACTGCTCCTCCGACAGTGCAGCGCTCCCTCAGTGCTGTCCCTCTGACGGTGCAGTGCTCTCTCAGCACTGCCCCTCCAAGAGTGCAGCGCTCCCTCAATACTTCCCCTCCGACAGTGCAGCGCTCCCTCAGTACCACCCCTCCGACAGTGTGGCGCTCCCTCAGTGCTGCCCCTCCGATAGTGCAGCGCTCTCTCAGCACCACCCCTCCTACAGTGTGGCGCTCCCTCAGTACTGCCCTTTCAACAGTGCAGCGCTCCCTCAGTACTGCCCCTCCGACAGTGCAGCGCTCCTTCAGTACTGCCCTTTCGACAGTGCAGCGCTCCCTCAGTGCTGCCCCTCCTACAGTGGCAGCGCTCCCTCAGTACTGCCCCTTCGACAGTGCAGCGATCCCTCAGTACCGCCCCTCCGACAGTGCTGCAATCCCTCAGTACTGCCCTTCTGACAGTGCAGCACTCCTTCAGTACCGCCCCTCCTACAGTGTGGCACTCCCCCAGTACCGCCTCTCCGACAGTGCAGTGCTCCCTCAGTACTGCCCCTCCGGCAGTGCAGGGCTCCCTCAGTATTGCCCCTCCGATAGTGCGGCGCTCCCTCAGTACTGCCCCTCCGGCAGTGCAGCGCTCCCTCGGTACTGCCCCTCCGACAGTGCGGCGCTCCCTCAGTACTGCCCCTCCGACAATGCGGCGCTCCCTCATTACTGCCCCTCCGACAGTGCAGCGCTCTCTCAGTACTGCCCCTCCGACAGTGCAGCGCACCCTCAGTACTGCCCCTCCGACAGTGCAGCACTCCCTCAGTACTGACCCTCTGACAGTGCAGCGCTCTCTCAGTACTATCCCTCTAACAGTGAAACGTTTCCTCAGTACTGCCCCTCCGACAGTGCAGCGCTCCCTGAGTATTGCCCCTCCGACAGTGCAGCGCTCCCTCAGTACTGCACTGAAGCGTCAGCCTAGATTCTGGGCTCTGGTTTCTGGAGTGGGAGTGGAACACACAAGCTTCTGACTCACTGGTGTGAGCTGCTGTTATCGTCAGGGATGGCGGGAGTAATTGAGTTGTAAGACAGTGATGCTGAGTGAGGAATTAATAAATGGAGGGAGGGAGTCAGAGACAGAACTGAGATTCTGAGCGAGCAAGAGAGTGAGACGGGAAACATGAGGAGTTATGGATGGAAAGTGAGTTGTGAGGGTGGTGGGGTGGGAGTGAGAGTGAATGTGGAGGGAGAGAATGAGCAGGAGGAGAATGAGGGTGAGGAAGGGAAGAGCTGATTGTCAGAGCAATGGGGTCTGGAATAGAGAGCCGGAGACGGAGTCACAGATGGAGAGATGGTGGTAATGGATAATGAGTCAGGGATGAGGGGAAGGTTGAAGTCTGAGGGAAGTCTGGGTGTCTAGACAGTACAAGTTTGAAACGCTGCGAGTCTAAGGCCTGTGCTGTCCTTTAATGAAATGTCTCACTATGCCAGACTGAGTCTGATGTAAGACAGTGTTTGAGGGAGGTAGGTTTTTGTCTGGGGGGGTTTATGGGGGGGTTTATGTCTGGGGGGTTATGTCTTGGGGGACCCCCTTTCCTCAGGATGCCCCATGGTGTAAGCGCGCCTGGTGTGAGGGGCTCTGGATCGGTGTGTCCTGTGGGTGGGGCTCCGTGTCCTGTGGGTGGGGTTCTGGCCCTGTGGGTGGGGTTCTGGCCCTGTGGGTGGGGCTCTGTGTCCTGTGGGTGGGGTTCTGGCCCTGTGGGTGGGGTACTGTGTCCTGTGGGTGGGGCTCTGTGTCCTGTGGGTGGGGTTCTGGCCCTTTGGGTGGGGTTCTGTGTCCTGTGGGTGGGGCTCTGTGTCCTGTGGGTGGGGTTCTGGCCCAGTGGGTGGGGCTCTGTGTACTGTGGGTGGGGTTCTGGCCCTGTGGGTGGGGCTCTGTGTCCTGTGAGTGGGGCTCTGTTTCCTGTGGGTGGGGCTCTGTGTCCTGTGGGTGGGGCTCTGGCCCTGTGGGTGGGGCTCTGGCCCTGTGGGTGGGGCCCTGTGTCCTGTGGGTGGCGCTCTGGCCCTGTGGGTGGGGCCCTGTGTCCTGTGGGTGGGGCTCTGGCCCTGTGGGTGGGGCTCTGGCCCTGTGGGTGGGGCCCTGTGTCCTGTGGGTGGGGCTCTGGCCCTGTGGGTGGGGCCCTGTGTCCTGTGGGTGGCGCTCTGGCCCTGTGGGTGGGGCCCTGTGTCCTGTGGGTGGGGCTCTGGCCCTGTGGGTGGGGCTCTGGCCCTGTGGGTGGGGCCCTGTGTCCTGTGGGTGGGGCTCTGGCCCTGTGGGTGGGGCTCTGTGTCCTGTGGGCAGGGCTCTGGCCCTGTGGGTGGGGCTCTGTGTCCTGTGGGTGGGGCTCTGTGTCCTGTGGGTGGGGTTCTGTGTCCTGTGGGTGGGGCTCTGTGTCCTGTGGGTGGGGCTCTGTGTCCTGTGGGTGGGGTTCTGTGTCCTGTGGGTGGGGTTCTGGCCCTGTGGGTGGGGCTCTGTGTCCTGTGGGTGGGGTTCTGGCCGTGTGGGTGGGGTTCTGGCCCTTTGGGTGGGGCTCTGTGTCCTGTGGGTGGGGTTCTGGCCCTGTGGGTGGGGTTCTGGCCCTGTGGGTGGGGCTCTGTGTCCTGTGGGTGGGGCTCTGTGTCCTGTGGGTGGGGCTCTCTGTACTGTGGGTGGGCTTCTGGCCCAGTGGGTGGGGCTCTGTGTCCTGTGGGTGGGGTTCTGGCCCTGTGGGTGGTGCTCTGTGTCCTGTGGGTGGGG
This sequence comes from Somniosus microcephalus, assembly GCF_052327205.1. Classification (NCBI taxonomy): domain Eukaryota; kingdom Metazoa; phylum Chordata; class Chondrichthyes; order Squaliformes; family Somniosidae; genus Somniosus; species Somniosus microcephalus. The sequence continues at coordinate 4,060,050 of NC_140998.1, read as the reverse complement.
CTCTGTGTCCTGTGGGTGGGGCTCTGTGTCCTGGGCTCTGTGTCCTGTGGGTGGGGCTCTGGCCCTGTGGGTGGGGTTCTGTGTCCTGTGGGTGGGGCTCTGTGTCCTGTGGGTGGGGTTCTGGCCCTGTGGGTGGGGTTCTGGCCCTGTGGG